>NC_081395.1:3534092-3609092 GCF_030684315.1 Stegostoma tigrinum | reverse complement strand
CACTATGGGACAATTTAGCACGGCCAACCCACCCTAACCTGCACATCCCTGGGCACTATGGGACAATTTAGCATGGCCAACCCACCCTAACCTGCACATCCCTGGGCACTATGGGACAATTTAGCATGGCCAACCCACCCTAACCCGCACATCCCTGGGCACTATGGGACAATTTAGCACGGCCAACCCACCCTAACCCGCACATCCCTGGGCACTACGGGACAATTTAGCACGGCCAACCCACCCTAACCCGCACATCCCTGGGCACTACGGGACAATTTAGCACGGCCAACCCACCCTAACCCGCACATCCCTGGGCACTACGGGACAATTTAGCACGGCCAACCCACCCTAACCTGCACATCCCTGGGCACTACGGGACAATTTAGCACGGCCAATCCACCCTAACCCGCACATATTTGGACTGTGGGAGGAAACCGACGCAGACACGGGGAGAATGTGCAAACTCCACACAGTCAGTCACCCGAGGGTCGGGATTGAACCCGGGTCCCTGGCGCTGTGAGGCAGCAGTGTTAACCCCTGAGCAACCGTGTTGCCCTAAAGACAATTTCCTTCACACCATTTCTCTACTAACGCAAATTTGCTTCAGTTCACCCTGCCACTAAACTGTGTTCCCATCTTTATTGATTTTTTTACTGTATACCACAGCTTCAGGCTGTTCATCCTTTCCCTTCAAATTGTTCTGCAGCTGCTCTCGACAGGCTTTATGCCAGCATCAGGGAGGTGACATTCCATCCTAGGGTCTTGTTTGCAGCCACAGAAATACCTATCTATTCCCACTTTCTATCAGTGTGTGTTGGATGGCATTTTGTAGAATATTAAAGGAACATCAGATCGCCCAGTTTATCAATATCCTTCATCCCCTGGTGCAACTTTTTTTCTGCTGTATTGAAGTTCGTGGACAACGACTTCACTGCTTTCTACTGGTAACTCATACTATGCTGCTTTTCCCATCATTTGTTCAGCATTTTGTACGGTCTCCATATCGTACCATTCCTGTGTTAACACAGTAGTAATTATTTCCTACAACCTCGGAGTGAAGTTCTTTTTGAATCACAGCATGACTTCCATCTGGTAAATATACAGAAGGAACAGAATACCCAGGGTGACTATAATTAAGGAGATAAAACACAGTTTAGGGGTTGGATTACTGATGCTGGTTAGAGCCCATTTGATGTAAATAACATTTTCTGGCACCTTTTACGGTAAACTCTCTCGGGTGTATCAGAGAAGAATGAAATGAGCTGTATGGGCTGTAGAGTTCAGGGAACTTTGCTCATAGAGGATTCAGGGATAGCTTTCAAACTTGGAAAGAGCAGAATGAGATAGGGGCAGAGGCCAAGCAAAAGGAACAGGGAAGGCCAAGCTTCAGAAATGACAGACCAGTTCCCCAGGTTTGCCAAGTTTATCCTATAGGATGTCCAAAGTTGACTGACCTCAACATGATTGGGATCAAGGTAATGATCTGCCACCAGTGGCTGGTTCAGGGGTTTAGGGAGGCTAAATGTCAGTCACTGTTGATGGAGGAAGAGATATCACAGTAATCTGGGCTTAGAATGGCATCGTTATGTAATTGTACCATCTGTCTAATGGTGACGTGGCAGCACCGAGGCATTGTTCTGATGAGCAAAGTCTAGACAGACTGGGACATCATTCACTCCAGTTTCGAAGATTGAGGGAAGAACTCATTGAGACAAAGAGGATTCTTAAGGGTCTTGACAGGGTCATTGCTGAGAGATGTTTCCCCCCAAAGGCAGAGTCTAGAACCCGAGGGCATTGTCTCAATAAAGGGGGAGCCTATTTAAGAATGAGATGAGGAGGAGTTTCTTCTCTCAAAGGGTTGAGAGTCTTTGCAACTCCTTGCCCAAAGAGAACTGAGTGGGGACAGTATACCTGTGGGATTCCTTTATCCCAGTCCTCTGGATAGCCTTGACTACAGCTCTCAACATCTTCTTTAAAGACTGATGCCACCATTCCGATGCTCACTGTGATCAGGATGGTGTGCAGTGGATTGAGCTATCCTTAACTTTTTTGAACAATTCTGATGTAAAATTTGACGCTTTATCTGGTTATATTCTGTGGGTAATCTGTATCTCATGAAACATTTGAGTAATTCTTCTACAAGCCTACATAATGGAATGGTCTCTGGAGATCTAGTAGACAGAGCTATTATGGTCAAATTCTTGATCTCACAAGGAAGTAAGGGCTACAGGGAGAGTGCAGGGAAGTGGTGTTGAAATGCCCATCAGCCATGATTTAAATGGCGGGGTGGACTTGAAGGGCCGAATGGCCTTACTTCCACTCCTATGTCTTACGGTCTTTTTTTAACGCTACCACAGATAGATTCTTGATCAGTTGTGGAAGTGGACCCCTTACCTCCAACCATATCCATTTGACTTGCCCAGTTCCAACATTAATGTCTCAGTGTTTGAATTCAACTCTCGATATTTTGGTCAAATCGTCGGGATCGGGACGTTGCCTCTGGCTAGAAATGAGCATTAGATGTTGGTGTAGCTATTTGAAACAGTATTTATTCAGAGATCCTCATTTTGTTTCACTCACTTGTGGGATATGGGCATCATTGGTTGGGTCAGAATTTACTGGGCACACCTCCCATTGCCCAGAGGGCAGTTTAATGTCGGTAACTTCAGGATTAACAGACTTCAGTTCACTATACAGAAAGCAACCCCAGGAGTCAACTAGACATAAGAAAGTGTGGAGCTGGATGAACACAGCAGGCCAAGCAGCATCTTAGGAGCACAAAAGCTGATGTTTCGGGCCTAGACCCTTTTTTCTGACGAAGGCTCTAGGCCCAAAACATCAGCTTTTGTGCTCCTAAGACGCTGCTTGGCTTGCTGCGTTCATCCAGCTTTACACTTTGTTAACTTGGATTCTCCAGCATCTGCAGTTCCCATTATCTCTGATCCCAAGGGTCAACTGATCAGTTTATCACAAGGTTCTGAGGCAAGCAGCATGCGTGTGAGGTTTTCCAGAGAGGAACTGTCGGAGAGCATCGTAGAGTTAGTCATCACCTGTGCACCAAGTAAAAACTTTAGAAAAGATTTTCTGAACAAGTGAAAGGGCCGTGATGCCTTGGAAAGTGGACACAGGTTTGAAGCCACAGTGGAGACCACTAATTGCATGCTTTGGGAGGAATGATCACTTGTTACAGCCAACAAAATGCACCACCCCAAAGTGTCTGTGCCCGACACCATTTACTGGAGGCTGTCCCCCTTCTCTTGATCTCTGCAAACCAAATGGCTCAAAGTGACACTGAGCACTCGAACAGAAAATCTGGTTCCAAAGGTCAAGCCAGAACCCAGGACAAAATACAGCTGACCAATGACATCATCCAACAAATAAACACACTCAAACTCTGGCAGCAAGGAAAGTGTTAGGATGATATACAAATGCAGGCATATCAATGATGTTCAGAGTCAACCAAGGGAAAGCACATTTCACAACATGACTGAGCATTCCATATTACTAACTTCATATGCTGTGTCAATGTTATAAACTGATCTGAACCTTTTATAGCCAATAATGCATATGCTTACGGATACTAAAATACTAGGAAAGTCTTCAAACAGGCCCAGAATTAGGAGATTACTTGTGTTGGTTCCCAAAACAAAGCTGATACCTCTGCTCGATAAGCAGAAAGTTTGGCCAGCGAAAACCACCTTTCCAACCAGATACCAAATAGCCCCAGAGTGATCTCATCTAGCTGGAGAGCCATGGGGCAGAGCAGCTGAAGCTAGCTCGACAGTTGTGCTCTCAACGGGGTGGGACAGGACGGATGAAGCAATGCCCCAAGCCCAGCATGAAGGGTTAAGAGGAGAGGAAGTCGTTACTGCTGCTGGATGAGCAGGAGGTCTCACAGGCTGACACCACCTTTCTGACCTTAGCAGGGGAGCAGCAAAGTTCCCAGGTATATGTCTGCAGATGGTGAGAGAACTGCCTCGTCTGCGTTGACAAGCTGCAGGGCACTGCGGCAACAGCAGACAACCGCCTGAGGGCAGTATTATCCTAAGTAAGATGGAAGAGGGAGAGAACCAACTCTTACACAAACAGCAAGTGATTCAGAAAGTTAATGGAATGTTGGCTCGTTTATCACAACGGGAATTGAACAGAAAAGTAGGGAGATTATGCTCTAGTTAAACTTGGCACTGGTGAGACCACATTTGCAGCAGTGTACAGTATTGGTCTCCTTATTCAAAGGATGTTGGAAATGCATTGAAGGCAGTTCAGACAGGGTTTGCCAGACTAATCTCAGCAGTGGGCATGTTGTCTAATGAGCGAAGGTGGATCAGGCCATGAATACATCTGCTGGAGTTTTGAAGATTAGGAGGTGATGTGGAAAATTCTGATGGGGCAGGGCTATGTGGAGATGATTTTTCTGTTAAAGGAGAAACAAGAACGGGATTGGGGGTGGGGAGTCACGGTTTCAAAAAGAGGGATTGGCCGTTTAAAACAGATGAGGTGAATTCTTTCCTGTCTGAGGGTCATGAGTCTCTGGAATTCTCCTTCTCAAAAGGGGGTGGAAGTAGAGTCCTTGAGTATTTTGAAAGCAGAGCTGAATATATTTCTGATAGCCACTGGGGTGGTGGGGGTGAGAGATTATACGAGGTATTGGGAATGTGGATTTGAGGTTATAATCAGATCAGCCATGATCTTATTGAAAGGTGGAGCAAAATGGAGGGGCTGAAAGGCCTCCTCTTGCTCCTTGTTTGTATGCAGCAGAAAAGGGAAAGGACATATCCCTGAAGTTCCACTGAACTCATGACTGCCATAAGAGAAGCCCATGGGCCAATAAAACAGATATAAACCTAGAACACTGTCAACTGGTGAGTGTCTGACAGAAAATGAACATGGCTGGGAAAGCTGAGAGGAGCCAGCTGAGGAGGAGAGACTGGAGGTTTCCCCAGTTCAACCCTCAGGTGCCAGGCAGACAGACAATGTCATCTTAAGGAGAGATCGTAGGAACTGCAGATGCTGGAGAATCCAAGATAACAGGGTGTAGAGCTGGATGAACACAGCAGGCCAAGCAGCATCAGAAGAGCAGGAAAGCTGACGTTTTGGGCCTAGACCCTTCATCAGAAATGGGGGAGGGGAAGAGGGTTCTGGAATAAATAGGGAGAGAGGGGGGGCAGATAGAAGATGGATAGAGAAGAAGATAAGTGGAGAGGAGACAGACAGGTCCAAGAGGTGGGGATGGAGCCAGTAGAGGTGAGTGTAGGTGGGGAGGATGGACAGGTCAAGGGGGTGGGATCAGGTTGGTGGGTAGGAGATGGGGATGGGGCTTGAGGTGGGAGGAATGGTTAGGGAGGTGGGGACTAGCTGGGCTGGTAATCTTAAACTTCGATGACCCTGACAAAGAGCAGAAGGAGGATGTAACCATCCTGCTCGGGGAGATTCAATGGGACGCGCTGGGGTAAAGGTCCATAATGTAGACATAATTGAATTTGCAGAATAAATAGCACTGCATTCACATCAGGGAATTGTGTGCAGCAGTCAGGCAGAATCCTATCCAACCTCACGCCTTCGTGCTGATGTAAACAAGTTGGGACACTTGGCTACCTCCGTAAAAAAAGATACCATTGAGAATCCATGAGCCCCTGAGTGAGAGAAAACTCAGCTCTGTCACCCCAGGGAACCTGTGTGTCTGTGCCTGCTCCTACACCTGTAAGCCCATGTCCCTGCTTTAAGAAAACAACTGGCCCCAAGCACATTACCAAAACTAGCCAGCCCCAGGAAAGGGTTGATCTGGTGAGTGTGTAGTGTACTTGGTTAGCCCAATCATTGTTTTATGGCTCCACAAAATAGACGGTAGTGTCAACAAAGGAGTGCCGAGAGGCTGTTTTGCAGAAATGGAAAGCCATCCTGCTCTACACTGACCATGACCCCATTGAAACTCTGAGGGAAACGTGCCACCAGAAGGGGCAGTTTGTTACACTCAAGTTATATCCTGAACCTTTTCACTGACAAAATAACATGACCTTCACAATGGCCTGCCTCTCTGTCCCAAGTTCGAACCAAAGCAGCAGATACTGCCCCTGCTTATAGAACATAGAACATACAACAATGCAGCGCAGAACAGGCCCTTCGGCCCACCATGTTGCGCCGACCTGTGAACTAATCTAAGCCCCGCCCCCTACACTATCCCATCATTATCCATATGCTTATCCAAGGACTGTTTAAATGCCCCTAATGTGGCTGAGTTAACTACGTTGGCAGGCAGGGCATTCCACGACCTTACCACTCTCTGAGTAAAGAACCTGCGTCTGACATCTGTCTTAAATCTATCACCCCTCAATTTGTAGCTACGCCCCCTTGTACAAACTGAAGTCATCATCTTCGGAAAAAGACTCTCACTGTCCACCCTATCTAATCGTCTGATCATCTTGTATGTTTTACTGTCGAGAGTGAATGAGGGAATTAGTGCATGCCTTGTTATTTTGCAAGAAGACCTACTTTTAAATAAGAAATGAAATGAAAGCAACCTGAACCCTTTCCCAATGGCTGTGGGAATATCATGGAGGGAAATTCTAAACTTTTTTAAAAACCATATTTGCTTGTTTATTTTTAAAATGGACTCTTGTGGATTTTAAATGGCTTCAATCAAACACAGAGTCGCCCAGTCGGCTGTTCCTAAAAATTTCCAGCAATCACCAGGCGAAGCTCCCCGATTGGGAAGAATCCCTGAAATCAAACCTCATTGTTCCACAAACCGTCACAACTCTACGAAACCTCACAGATGATTTCTATTCAGAACGCAAGTATTCACATCATCTCTCATCGTTGATGGGAAAATAACTCTCAAATAAACTTATTCTTTAACAAATGACAAAAAAGGAATCACTTATTCCTGCTATTTAACGTAAGTTATGCCCTGTCAAAATTCCAAATACACATATATCCATTCATGCATAAAATACTACAGGTGATATAATGTAGGCAGTGAAAAGCGAATTCTTTCAAAGAGCAGAACCATGAAGATGGGATGAGTCGTTTCAGACAAGTTTATTAAGTGTTGATGACACGATGTTAAACTGCAGAGCAGTGGTCAATTCAGTCACTGACCAACTGAACCCATGTCTTGTATTGGGGTTCTTTCTAGTCTTCGAGTTTAGTGTTTGCTCACTCAGAGTGAGGTGGTGAGAGATATGGGGACAGTGTGGAGAAGTGGAACTGTTTTCCTTGGGAAGGAGAGGGCTAAGTTTTCAAAATCAGAAGGGATCTAGGCAGAAGTAGATTTGTTCCATGCATGCAGGCTCGAGAACCAGAAAGCACAGATTGTAAGCAGTAAATGCGATGGGAACAAGAAGCTTTTTCACCTGCAGTGATTCGTTTGGGTCAGGAATGCACAGCCTGGAATTGTGGTGGAGGTAGGTTCAATCAAAACATTCAAGAGGCTGATTATTTAAATGGAAAGAAGATGCAGAGTTACTGAGAAAAGTTAGGAGAATATCACTAAGTTACGGTCTCATTCGAAGAGCCTGTGCAGAAATGATGGGCTGAATGCCCTCCTGCACCAGAATAAAGCTGTGATTCTGTGTTCTTTTTATATCCCAAGAGGCTTTGTAATTATTTCTTTTGTTGTCTTCCAGCTTTTAATGATTTCTGGACTTGGAGCTCAAAATTCTTCTGCTCTCCCATAGCTCACAGCTTCGCCCCATCCCAAATAATATCTTGTATTGATGTCAACACTGTGAGGGAGCAATGGGAACGGAGAATGGGATCAGAAGAAAGAGTCCAGGAATGACACAGTCAGTTACACAAGCTGTGAACAAGTTTTAATGGGATTAAATGGGAGGAAACAGAAAGTGCTTCAGCAGGAAGAGCAGATCGACCATTAGCAGAGTCCTGGATAAAGCTAAAATAGGAAATGTAGGAATCCCAGAACAACCTGCTTTGCTATTTCAGTAAGATCATCGGCAATCTGTTTGTGTTTGAATCCACGCTTCCATCATCAAGGGTAGCCCTTCACCGCCCCCCCGCCAACCCCAGCCCAACAGATATCCATCCACCCACCTCTGGGGCCAAGAGTTCCAAACTCACACAACGTTTTAACTGAAAAAGATTCTCATCTTTGTTGTAAAAGGGTGACTTCCAATTTTGAAACTGTGCCTCTTAGTTCTGGACTCAACAACAGGCTAAAACATCCTCACCACACTCACCCTGTCAGGACCCTTCAGGTTCTTACTCATTTCAATCAAGTCATTCCTCAATCTCCTCCAGGGGAAACGAGCCCTGTCTATCCAGCCTTTTTCCTTAAGACAACCTGCTCATTCCAGGCACCAGTCTTAGAGATCATAGATTATTGAATCCCTACAGTTTGGGAACAGGCCATTCGGCCCAACAGGTCCATGCAAAGCATTCTCACCCATACCCATCCCCCTACAATGCACCTAATCCCCATATCCCTGAACACTGTGGACACTATCCACCTAGCCTGCACATCTTTGGACTTTGGGAGGAAACTGGAGCACCCGGAGGAAACCCACGCAGACACAGGGAGAATGTGCAAACAGACAGTTGCTGTTTCTCTTTCGGATTTACAACATCTGCAGTTCTTTTGATTTTTATTTAGTATTTTGCCCAAAGGGAGGGGATTCCAGGACACCGAAGGAACCCAGTGTGTATGAGTGCGTGGGGCAACCCACAGCACATGGACTGCAATGGTTTAAGAAGGCAGCTCAACCCCACCTTCTCAAGGGGCAATTAGGGACAGAGCAGCAGACTGGAACACCCAGAGATGGCAACATCCCATAAGTGAACACATTCAAACACAGTCTCTCACTAACACAGAGATAGCAAGAACTGTAGGTGCTGGAGTCAGAGACAAGAGTGTGTGGAGTTGGAGGAATGCAGCAGGTCAGGCAGCATGAGAAGGGCAGGAAAGCAGATGTTTCAGGTCAGTGCCCTTACCCAGAACATCCCATAGCACACACACTCCTTCACCAGACTCTCACACAGAGGAGGGGCAAGGGAGGCGTCGCTGCTCCTCCCAGCCGCTCGGGGGCGCCAGACCAGTCCTCCGGGCGTCTCCGCGCTGATGCGCGCTGCAAGTCTTGGGCACGGAGAGCGCGAGGGTCGCCGGGATGCTGGAGGGGTGCCGGCCCGTTGGATGCCGGGATGCCGGCAGACCTTGTAAAGTGGGAGGGCGGTAGGAACGCGGGAGAATTGGAGGCTCAGGATTCACAGAGAAACCTCCTGTAAGGGACCGGGGGGGAAGAGAAGGGATCGGGGAGGGGGGACAGGGAGGTGTCCCTCTGGGATGGGATGAAGGGGAGGAGAAGGTGTCCCTCTGGGATGGGGGGGTTGGGGGGGAGAAGTTGTCCCTCTGGGATGGGATGGGATGGGATGAAGGGGAGGAGAAGGTGTCCCTCTGGGATGGGATGGGATGGGATGAAGGGGAGGAGAAGGTGTCCCTCTGGGATGGGATGGGATGGGATGAAGGGGAGGAGAAGGTGTCCCTCTGGGATGGGATGGGATGGGATGAAGGGGAGGAGAAGGTGTCCCTCTGGGATGGGGGGGGGGGAGAAGGTGTCCCTCTGGGATGGGATGGGATGAAGGGGAGGAGAAGGTGTCCCTCTGGGATGGGGGGGGGGGAGAAGGTGTCCCTCTGGGATGGGATGGGATGGGATGGGATGGGATGAAGGGGAGGAGAAGGTGTCCCTCTGGGATGGGGGGGAGAAGGTGTCCCTCTGGGATGGGATGGGATGGGATGAAGGGGAGGAGAAGGTGTCCCTCTGGGATGGGGGGGGGGAGAAGGTGTCCCTCTGGGATGGGATGGGATGAAGGGGAGGAGAAGGTGTCCCTCTGGGATGGGGGGGGGGGAGAAGGTGTCCCTCTGGGATGGGATGGGATGGGATGGGATGGGGGGGGGGAGAAGGTGTCCCTCTGGGATGGGATGGGATGGGATGGGATGAAGGGGAGGAGAAGGTGTCCCTCTGGGATGGGGGGAGGGAGAAGGTGTCCCTCTGGGATGGGATGGGATGAAGGGGAGGAGAAGGTGTCCCTCTGGGATGGGGGGGTTGGGGGGGAGAAGGTGTCCCTCTGGGATGGGATGAAGGGGAGGAGAAGGTGTCCCTCTGGGATGGGGGGGGGGGAGAAGGTGTCAGTGTCCTGCAGGGATTGGGGGTGGGGGGTGTCCCTGAATTCAATGAGGGGGCGATATCTCTGGTAACTGAAGGTTTTGTTTCTCAGGTAAACTGTGGCCTGAAAATGCCGGTGAGTTTGGACAATATCGCTTCTGAGTTGGAGACATTTGACCTGGTCCCAGAGGATGACAGTTCCCTGGAGAAACGTGAGTCTGGGTGAAGAAACTGTGATGTTGACATGTTAACAAAACTGTGAATTTATGAACCAGAATCATGAAACTGGCCGCTGGTGTTGTGGATCTTCCTCTGTGTCGGTCCTTCATTACTTTACTCCCTCGGTGCTGACCCTCTGACGGTCCCCGCTCCCTCGGCGCTGACCCTCTGACGGTCCCGGCTCCCTCGGCGCTGACCCTCTGACGGTCCCGGCTCCCTCGGCGCTGACCCTCTGACGGTCCCCGCTCCCTCGGCGCTGACCCTCTGACGGTCCCCGCTCCCTCGGCGCTGACCCTCTGACGGTCCCCGCTCCCTCGGCGCTGACCCTCTGACGGTCCCGGCTCCCTCGGCGCTGACCCTCTGACGGTCCCGGCTCCCTCGGCGCTGACCCTCTGACGGTCCCGGCTCCCTCGGCGCTGACCCTCTGACGGTCCCGGCTCCCTCGGCGCTGACCCTCTGACGGTCCCGGCTCCCTCGGCGCTGACCCTCTGACGGTCCCGGCTCCCTCGGCGCTGACCCTCTGACGGTCCCGGCTCCCTCGGCGCTGACCCTCTGACGGTCCCGGCTCCCTCGGCGCTGACCCTCTGACGGTCCCGGCTCCCTCGGCGCTGACCCTCTGACGGTCCCGGCTCCCTCGGCGCTGACCCTCTGACGGTCCCGGCTCCCTCGGCGCTGACCCTCTGACGGTCCCCGCTCCCTCGGCGCTGACCCTCTGACGGTCCCCGCTCCCTCGGCGCTGACCCTCTGACGGTCCCCGCTCCCTCGGCGCTGACCCTCTGACGGCTTGGCGCTGACATCACAGCAGTCTCTCATTGATTTGAATGCTGCTCCCCAGAAAGATGGTGTAAGAGAAGTTTACTGAAGTATAATTTACTGCTTGTGTTTTCCTAAAACATGCTGTTTTTCCTGTTCTGTGCAGTATTGGAGCACTGTATCACGTATCGCTTGAAGGAAGATAAGATTGTGAATGAATGGATTGCTTTCAGCATGAAACGAAGTGGTGGAATTGCACTCAATGCAGGAAATGTGGAAATCTTTGAACATGAGGTAACAAATTTAGGAAATTTCACTCCTGGAGTTGTGTGAACACCCACAAACTGCTTAATGGGCTGTAGGTGTCACAGCCTGGGATTGCATTTTGTGCCCGTCCCTAATTGCCCCTTGACAACATAGTGGTGAGCTGCCTTCTTGAACCATTCTCGTCCTTCTACCATAGGTAGACCCACAATGCCCTTAAAGTGGGAATTCCATGACTTTGACCTAGCAACAGCAAAAAAGCAGCAATATATTTCCAAGTCAGAATGGTGTGCACCTTCAAGAGGCACTTGCAGGGGATGGTGGTTATTCATTGTTCAAAAAGGAGCCCCAGAGAAAATGAAAAATCTCTTGAGTAGCAATGAACATTTGTAACTCTCCAGAAGGAATGAACAGACCTGAACTGTTTTCTGGAAGGAAGAGAAGGCTGAGGAGTGACCTGATTGAGTCTTTTAGACAATGCAGTGAGTTTGGATCTGTGTGTTTGTGTGGAGACTGGAACTAGGGAACCATCAATTCGAGATGAGTGTGTCCAATTGGGAATTCTTCAGAAACCTCTTTGCCTGGAGAGTGGTGGGAATGTACAGTTTTAAAGGATATTGGAAAGCGACCCACTAGGAAAGCTGCAGTGGAGTAGGATAAATAACTGAAAAGGAGAAATTTGCAAGGCAGTAGCAGAGAGAGCAGATGTGTAGTGGGACTGATTGTACAGCCCTTGTGAAGATCCAGCCCAGACACAATGGTGTCCACATGGGTGATGACAGCCCTAACTTCAATCAGAGTCACTGTCATGTTGGGACTGGAGGGGGTGTGTAGAACAGGCTGTTTTCATTCTGTTTATGCCCGTGATGCTTGTGCATTCACATGTGTGTGTGGCCTGTTGGTGTGGATTTCAGACTGCTGACCACCCCCACCACCCACCTCACAAGCAGCAGTCAAGTTACTCCCAGTGACCCTTGAACAACCTGGCCTGTGCGAGCTTGAATATTTCTCACTTGTCTAGCTGTCTGGCTATCTTCAAAGAACAAAACAGAGAACAAACAAACCTACACCACAGGAACAGGCCCTTCGGCCCTCCAAGCCTGTGCTGATCGAGCTCCTCTGTCTAAACCTGTCGTCTGTTTTCTAACGGTCTGCGTCCACTTGCTCCCCGCCCATCCATGTACCTGTCCAGATACATCTTAAAAGACGCTAATGTGTCTGCGTCTACCACCTCCGCTGGCAACGCGTTCCAGGCACCCTCCACCCTCTGTGTAAAGAACTTTCCACACATATCTCCCTTAAACTTTCCTCCTCTCACTTTGAACTCATGACTCCTAGTAACCGAGTCCCCCATTCTGGGAAAAAGCTTTTTGCTATCCACCCTGTCTATACCCCTCATGATTTTGTAGACCTTAATCAGGTCCCCCCCTAAATCTCCATCTTTCTAATGAAAATAATCCTAATCTACTCAACCTCTCTTCATAGCTAGCACCCTCCATACCAGGCAACATCCTGGTGAACCTCCTCTGCACCCTCTCCAAAGCGTCCACATCCTTTTGGTAATGTGGCGACCAGAACTGCACACAGTACTCCAAATGTGGCCGAACCAAAGTCCTATACAACTGCAACATGACCTGCCAATTCTTGTACTCAATACCCCGTCCAATGAAGGAAAGCATGCCATATGCCTTCTTGACCACTCTATTGACCTGCGTTGCCACCTTCAGGGAACAATGGACTTGAACACCTAGATCTCTCTCTTCATCAATTTTCCCTCGGACTTTTCCATTTACTGTATAGTTCGCCCTTGAATTAGATCTTCCAAAATGCATCACCTCGCATTTGCCTGGATTGAACTCCATCTGCCATTTATCTGCCCAACTCTCCAGTCTATCTATATTCTGCTGTAATCTCCTTAGTATAAATGCTGTCAAACTGAAAGAATAAAGCTGGTCCCTAACGCAGTCAGTTGTATGTCGTCATTGCCAGAGCGAATAGTGAGTGAGACGGAGCAATTTTGTACAGAATTGCACCCAGTGTGACACAACCAACAGAATGTTATTCTCATCCAGCCCCCTCACCCCCAATCTCCGGCCCTACCTTAAAAATGTTTCTCTCTCTCTCAGGTCCTTAGTAAAACAGCCAGCAAGACCCGGCCAGCAGCAGTCAAACGGAACATCCGGGCGCCCGTGCACGACTTGAACACCCTTGAAGAGCTGTATCCTTTTAAAGAAGCTCAGAGTACAAGATCTGTGCAGTGTTCTTGAGAAGTGATGCTGGAGATGTGTCAGGTGTCATCGTAATTATTTCATATAACGGCCTTGCAAGCCGTCCTGTGACCCAAGGCTTGTAACAGCTAATTCCTGTTGGAATTTACTTAATCTGTTCTCAAATGCTGACAAGCTTCACTGGCGCTGCAGGATCCCAGAAACTGCAGTGTGATAAATGACTAGTTGTGTGTTTGGTGGTGAGAACTTAGAGATGAACAACAGCATGAGAGAGAAAGAGGGAGAGCTCCTTGATCAAAAGCACAGGATCTTTCACCTCAAATTGTGACGGTTGCACTACCTTTGATATTATGGCTCTCCCACAGTACTGAAGGGTAGGCTGGTTCTATCTTGGAGTGGGAGTGGTACCACTTGAGGTGGGGGTATTGCAGATTTTAGACAGCGCAGCTAACGTGACGGAGGTGGAGTCCGCAACAAAGCACTGAGTTTAGGTGAACGTACTGTGGGTGCAGGGATCAATTCTAGCTAGTGCAGTGAGATGTAAAGCAGGACCTGCAGCCATGCTGCTGTAAGTGAGGCAGGAAGGAATTGATGGGGCAGTAATACTGGCCTGGTTCTGTGCTGTATAACGTGTGTGAAGAATGACAGTGGTCAAGGCTGTGCAGCCAAAACGAGTGAGTCCCAGTGTGACCAATACATTTCCTTTGACTGGTCAGTGTCCAAGCAGAGACGGAGGAAGAGAACTTGCTTGATTCATACTCTACACCTGCCAAGGTACCTGTCATATTGCAGAAGACACCTTCCTTTTGACGGTCAGAATTAACTCACTTCACCTTGAGTTGTGACCTATTTTTCCCTGAAGTTATTGAGGGGGTGTGGGAGCCACTGGCCAGGCCAACATTCAGTGCCCATCCCTCATTGTCCTGGAGGCATGTCTGTATTGGGCCAGTTGCAAGGTAGTTCCAGGATTTACCCGGTGGACCCACAGCTGAAGCTCAGGCTGGCAGGTCCCCTTTCCCGTGCTTTGGCAATGCTACACTGAGAGGGAGTGTACAGGGTACACTGAGAGGAATACTCTGGGTGTAATAAGGGGGCAGATTGACCGGGACGATCTGTGGTGGAAGGGATAATGGGGAACAGACTGAATGGGACACTTTTGTGGGGGGCGGGGGGTTGTCAATGGGGGGGGTCAGACTGAATGGGACACTTTTGTGGGGGGCGGGGGGTTGTCAATGGGCGGGTCAGACTGAATGGGACACTTTTGTGGGGGGCGGGGGGTTGTCAATGGGCGGGTCAGACTGAATGGGACACTTTTGTGGGGGGCGGGGGGTTGTCAATGGGGGGGTCAGACTGAATGGGACACTTTTGTGGGGGGCGGGGGGTTGTCAATGGGCGGGTCAGACTGAATGGAACACTTTTGTGGGGGGCGGGGGGTTGTCAATGGGCGGGTCAGACTGAATGGGACACTTTTGTTGGGGGGCGGGGGGTTGTCAATGGGCGGGTCAGACTGAATGGGACACTTTTGTGGGGGGCGGGGGGTTGTCAATGGGCGGGTCAGACTGAATGGGACACTTTTGTGGGGGGCGGGGGGTTGTCAATGGGGGGGTCAGACTGAATGGGACACTTTTGTGGGGGGCGGGGGGTTGTCAATGGGCGGGTCAGACTGAATGGGACACTTTTGTGGGGGGCGGGGGGTTGTCAATGGGGGGGTCAGACTGAATGGGACACTTTTGTGGGGGGCGGGGGGTTGTCAATGGGCGGGTCAGACTGAATGGGACACTTGTTGGGGGGCGGGGGGTTGTCAATGGGCGGGTCAGACTGAATGGGACACTTTTGTGGGGGGCGGGGGGTTGTCAATGGGGGGGGTCAGACTGAATGGGACACTTTTGTGGGGGGCGGGGGGTTGTCAATGGGGGGGTCAGACTGAATGGGACACTTTTGTGGGGGGCGGGGGGGTTGTCAATGGGGGGGTCAGACTGAATGGGACACTTTTGTGGGGGGCGGGGGGTTGTCAATGGGGGGGGTCAGACTGAATGGGACACTTTTGTGGGGGGCGGGGGGTTGTCAATGGGGGGGGTCAGACTGAATGGGACACTTTTGTGGGGGGCGGGGGGTTGTCAATGGGCGGGTCAGACTGAATGGGACACTTTTGTGGGGGGCGGGGGGTTGTCAATGGGGGGGTCAGACTGAATGGGACACTTTTGTGGGGGGCGGGGGGTTGTCAATGGGGGGGTCAGACTGAATGGGACACTTTTGTGGGGGGCGGGGGGTTGTCAATGGGCGGGTCAGACTGAATGGGACACTTTTGTGGGGGGCGGGGGGTTGTCAATGGGGGGGGTCAGACTGAATGGGACACTTTTGTGGGGGGCGGGGGGTTGTCAATGGGGGGGTCAGACTGAATGGGACACTTTTGTGGGGGGGCGGGGGGTTGTCAATGGGCGGGTCAGACTGAATGGGACACTTTTGTGGGGGGCGGGGGGTTGTCAATGGGGGGGTCAGACTGAATGGGACACTTTTGTGGGGGGCGGGGGGTTGTCAATGGGGGGGTCAGACTGAATGGGACACTTTTGTGGGGGGCGGGGGGTTGTCAATGGGGGGGTCAGACTGAATGGGACACTGAGTTTCTATCTTCTCCTCAGATGTGGATTATGACTTTCTGCAACAGCAAGACTTGAGCTAGGCCGGGATACTGAAATGGGTTTTATGTGAATGTTGTTTTTGGAGGCTGGGGACTGTGGTGTTTGTTCTCGGTATGTACTCCCTGTTCAGTCTGTACTCTCTTGCTAGGCAGGATCACAGAAGCGGGTGCTGACCACTCCAGAACAGCCTCAGTCAAAGAAGGTGTCCATGACCCGCAGTCCACGTCTCCTCTTCTCTCCAGCTTCCTTCTCCCCAAGGTAACTGTGCATTTTCACCGGCAGCTGGATATGCTGAGATTGTGATATCAGTACAATAGAATGGAATTAGCTTTATTGTCAGGTGCATGCGAATGAGTGCAGTAAAACGTTTATAATGTCATCACTTTGGCACCATCTCATGTTCCAAGCTATAAAATCCACTTCTACCCCTACACCCCTCGCCCCGATACCTGTCCCGCTCTGTCTCTGTCACCCCACTCCAGCACCCTCCCCTGCCCGCCCACCCACCTCTGCTGTTGGTGGTAATTCGGAATCTTATTGGTTGTTTGGTGCCTGAATGAGTTATTTTTCCTTTTGCTGCCCTCAGTCCGAACCCATCTCCAAAGTACAGTTCCAGAGCTAACCGCGGTGAAGTTGTTGCCTCCTTTGGGATGGCGCAGGGGGCCACATGGCAAGGCATGGGGGGCAGGAGTGCCGCTGTTCAGCTGCTACTCGCGCCTGAAGACTCAATCATCAAACGCTTCAAATACATGTTCCAGAAGTCGCGTGACGTCCGTGATGGTGAGTTCCATTCAAAGGTGCCAGCATTTTTGATTTCACCCACGTCTCTGGTAGAAGCAGCCCAGTTGTGGCCTGACTGAGGATAATCCTTGCTTAGAGAGTTTCACAGGTTCCCTGTTGTTCAGAAATTCCTTCTCCTGCTTTAAAGCACACGTTTGCAGCCAATCCTGTTTGTGTTGGGGTGGGTGGGTGTGGTCTGGCCTCAGATTGGGTCACTGTTGGGGTCTGTGCCAGTGGAAAGTTGGAGGGGGTTGTCGCTGGGTGACCCACATGGCTGATACTGCCGCTCTGCTTGACCAGGGGGCAGGTTTAGGCCCCAGGAACAAGAGATCGTCTTTGGAAGGGAGGCAGTTGTAAATTCATTAGAATGATTTTAGGGATGAAAGAATTTACCTGCACTGGCAGGTTGTGCAGAAAGGGCTTCTACTGCTTTGATAGTTGAAGATTATGAGGTGATGTAATTGAGGTTAGGATTCATAAAGAGAAGCTGTTTGCTCTGGAGTTTATTGGCAGCCCAGAACCTTCAGATGTGAGCCACACAGTTTGGGGGGCAGGCACTTCCCTGTGCCAAAATGCATTTACTAACAAATGGCAAGGAGGCTCATTAACTGTTGCTGTGCAGACTTAAAATTTCTCCCTTTTTCACGCTGTCACTCACGTTCAAAAACTGACTGTCAGCCCTGCAGAGATGTGGGCAGGAAAAATATAGGCAAAGAAATTTTTTAAGGACCTGTGGATCAAAAGTCAAAGCCACGAGTTGAATGAGATGACGTCCGCACTGTCTTTTCTATTTTGGCCAAGGCGTTTGATTGCTGACATTTGTCGAATGGGGGAAGATTACCGGATTAGATTCTGTACTCCCAACAAGACGTGGTCAGGAGATATTCCTTTTCAAACTTGATAAGGATTTGCCAAACAAATTCATTGAGAGCAACAGCTTTTATCCTGTTTAAGTTTAAATATGTTCCTCTCACTGACAAGAGGTGCAGTGTCTCCATCCAAAATACCACCATAACTAGGTGTGAACTGTGGATAAGCCACTGTTCAGAGACTGTTGCTAGGCAACAGCAGCTTAGGTAGTCAAGCTTCTCTCTGGAATAAATTCACACAGGCCGGTATCAAGTCACCAAGTTACCCCTTAGTTGCATGTGCGCAGTACACAGAAATGGACAGTGCAGTTCAGAAAATGAAGACGAGCATAGGCCGGAAATGTCAGCCTTCCCGCTCCTCTGTTGCTGCTTGGGTCTGCTGTGTTCATCCAGCTCTCCACCTTGTTATCTCAGTAGGAATTAATGAGTCCTTTTCAAATTGGCAGTAAATAAACTAGTGGGGATGCCCCAGGGTTCGGTGCTGGCACCCCAGCTATTCACAAGATATAATAATGATTGGAATGAGGGAACACACAATGTAACATCTCCAAGACTGCAGATGATACCAAGTCGGGTGGGAGAGTGAACTATGACGGGGACGCAGAGATCCTTCAGCATCATCTCAACAGGTTGGGTGAGTGGGCAAATCAATGGCAGATGCAGTAAAATTTGGATAAATGTGAGGTTATTCACTTTGGAAGCAAAAAACAAGAAGGCAGATTACCACCTGAACAGCTGTAAATTGGAAGAGGAGCGTGTGCAGTGGGACCTGGGTGTCCGTGTGCACCAGTCGCTGAAGATAAGCATGCAGATGCAGCAGGCGGTAAAGAAGGCACATGGTACGTTGGCCTTCATTGCGAGAGGTTTTGAGTACGGAACAGGGTTGTTTTGTCACAGTTGTCCAGGGCCTTGGTGAGACCATACCTGGAATATTGTGTGCAGTTTTGTTTGCCTTTTCCAAGGAAGGATGTTCTTACTGTCCAGGGGGTGCAGCAAAGGTTTACCAGGCTGATTCAGGGGATGGTGGGTCTGAAGTATGAGGACAGAGTGACCACGTTGGGATTGTTTTCACTAGAGTCCACATGAACGAGGGGGATCCCTGAGACTTGTACAATTCCTAGACAAGGGTAGATGCAGGGAGGATGTTCCTGATGGTCGGTGTGCCCTGAACCAGGGGGTCACGGTCGGAGGATTTGGCGTAGAGCATTTATGACAGAGAGGAGACGATTCCTCACCCAAAGAGTGGTGATCGTGTGGAATTCATTACCACAGGGAAGGAGTTGATGCCAAAACATTCAATGTGTTCAGGAGGTGACTAGATACTGCACTTGGGGCGAATGGGGTCAAAGGTTATGGGGAGGAAGGGTTAAACAATCGAGTTGGACAATCAGCCATGATTGTAGAATTTCGGCGCAGGCTTGTAGGGCCGAATGGGCGCCTCCTGCTGCTATCTTTTGTGTTACACTGATGAGATCGTCCTGGCCCACGTTCGAATCACTGCACTTTCCCAATCATTTCGACAGCAGTGAAGTCACAAAACACCAGCTCTTGTGTTAAAAGTTCAGAGCTCTCTTTGCACAGCCATCTGTCTTGTCAAGAAATAGCAAGTAATTCTCAGTTCTCCTCTTACTTTTGACTTTCCCTTTCCAAAGCATAGCAGAAACACATAAAATAATCAGAGGGTTAGATAGAGTGGATAGGGAGAGCCTTTTTCCTAGGATGGTGACGGTGAGCACGAGGGGGCATAGCTTTAAATTGAGGGGTGAAAGATATAGGACTGATGTCAGAGGTAGTTTCTTTACTCAGAGAGTAGTAAGGGAATGGAACGCTTTGCATGCAACGGTAGTAGATTCGCCAACTTTAGGTACATTTAAGTCGTCATTGGATAAGCATATGGATGTACATGGAATAGTGTAGGTTAGATGGGCTTGAGATCGGTATGACAGGTCGGCACAACATCGAGGGCCGAAGGGCCTGTATTGTGCTGTAATGTTCTATAAAATCGTTTCAATGTATTAAATGTCTATATTCCAGATTTCATAGTCTAAGCATGTACATGTATTCCCAATAGTTTTGCAGATTGCCCTGAGGGACTGCAGAGCCACTTCCAATTGCTCTGGCCCCGAGGACCAGAAGTTCTTTGTATTTAAAGTGCTGGGGTATAAGGACGCTGAGATTCTGCTGCAGTTAAACAAAACCCTGGTAAAACTCCACTTGGTGTACAAGAGCCGCTCTGGGCACCACACCTCAGCAAGGATAGATTGGCCTTAGAAAGAGTATAACTTTGGTTTATTGGGATGAGTCCTGGACATCAAGGGTTTAAGCTGTGAAGAGAGATTGTACAAATTAAGCCTGTGTTCTCTAGAATTTAAAGGGAAAGCGTGATCTAATCTAAGTTTTCAAGGTATTAACAGGGAAAAACAAGGTAGGTAAGCATAAACTATTGCCACTGGTTTGGGATTCTAGAATTAGGAGCATAGCCTGAGAATGAGGGCCAGACAGTTCAGGAGAGACGGTAGGAAGCTCTTCTACACACAAAGGGTGGGAGAGGTTTGGGACTCTCTTCCGCAAACAGCATGGATGCTGGATCAGTTGTTCATTTTAGATCTGATAAAGATAATGTTTTTGTTAAGCAAGGGTATTAAGGGATATGTGCGAACGGCAGGTCACTGGGGTTAGGCCGTGGATCAGCTATGATCTCAATGAATGGTGGAACGGGCTGAATGGCCTACACCCGTTCCTGTGTTCTCTTGCGTGTAATACCCACCCTGTTCAATTAGTGTCCTTGGCTGGAAAGAGCAAGTGTTAGCTTCAGTGCCTTTTGGCTAGAGTGAGGGGAGTAACCAGCCAGGCTCCTGTCCCTGTTAGCTACTTCAAGTATGAATCAGACTCACCATGTTGCTGTTCCCAGATGTGGCTGTGTTGTGTTCACATACAGGTAAGATATGAGGGAGTGTGGTTTGTGGAAGGCACTGAGCCTTCAGGATAGGGTGGTAAAATTGAACGTTCTAATGTGCTGTTTGTTAATACGTTCCAGTTCTCAATGACGGGATTGAAGACCTGAGTCAGGTTTTGACAGATCATTACAATATCGAGGACATCCGGCCAGTGGCTATGCCAGCACAGGTGAGGAGCAACATTCTGGTTCTTAATCGTGCCCTTGTCATGCGGACTGCATTGAAAATGGCCCAGTCAGTATAATATTCACAAAACCTAAACCTATTCAGAAGAAATAGCAATCTCAAGAATTAAGTCAACACAGTATGGAGTTCATGGAACACAGTGGGTCAGGCAGCATTGAAAGAACAGGAAAGTTGATGTTTTGGATCGGGACCCTTCTTCAGAAATGGGGAAGGGGCAGGGAGCTTGGAAGTAAATGGAGGAGGGGTGGGGCTGGGGGAAGGTAGGTAGAATGGTGCTGGGTGGATGCAGGTAGAGGGTGGTGGTTATTGGTGAGTGGGAAGGGTGGGACGGATAGGTGGGAGAGAAGATGGACATGTTGTGTCAGGCTGAGGAGGTGACGGGGGGAATGGGTGGGCTGGGGAAAGGTGTGTGGGACGGATAGGTGGGAGAGAAGATGGACAGGTTGTGTCAGGTCAAGGAGATGAGGACGAGGATGAGGGGGAGGTTTCGTCGTGAGATGAGGCCGGGGGTGGGAAGATTTTAAAACTGGTGAATTCCACATTTAGGTCTTTGACTGTAGGCTCCTGAGGTGGAATATGAGGTGCTGCTCCTCCAGTTTACGGGTGGTATCATTGTGACACTGGAGGAGGCCCAGGATGCGCATGCAACCCAGGGAATGCGGGGGTGGGGGGGGGGAGTTAGTTAAAATCATTGGCGACTGGAAGGTGTTGTCGATTATCGTATAGAGAGTGCAGATGATCCACGAAATGGTCCCTGAGTCTGCACTTGGTTTCACCGATGTAGAGGAACAATTACAGTACCGGCTGGAGGATTTACAGGTGAACTATATCAGATATGGAAAGTTTGCTTTGGGTTTTGGATGGAAGTGAGGGGTCAGGTGTAGCACTTCCTGTTGTTGCAGGGAAAGGTGCCGGGGTGTGGGGTTAGTTGGAAGTGTGGAGCAGACAAGGGAGCCCTGGAGTGAGCGGTCCTTATGGAAGGCAGGTAGGGTTGGGGAGGGAAATATCTGTTTGGTCATGGGGTCAGATTTCCGGTGGCGGATGCGGCAGAGGATGGTACTTTGAACTTTAAGGATGATCAACTTTACTAACACCTTTTCACTCCAAGCTGGAATTCACCTGGACCATCTCGGAATACCTCTCTCCCCTTCCCGGGCCCGTCTGTCTCCATATCTGGTAGCTGTCTCAGCAGTGACATCTTTTTCAAGCCGCCCGACTTGTCCTCTGTCTCACTGCATCCGCTCCTGAGATGGAGCGTTCCACTCCCGGACATCCCAGATGTCCTCCTGTTTCAAGCACCGCAACTTCCTCTCTCTGTTGATTGAAAATACACTCAACCGCATCTTTTGAGGGCATGTCAGCCCTCCGATCCCATTCCCCCAACAAAAATAAAGTTCCTCACGTACCACCTCCCCAACTCCACATCCGACATATAATTCTGCACCATTTCCAGCATGTCCGATGTCCTAGCCAGAGAGAGAGTGAGATTCCTCCCTATCCCTATCTGCTTTCCATAGGGACCACTCACTCTGCGACTCCCTGTATACTCCCAACTAGCCCACTACCCCCAGCACCTTTTTCCTGTTACTGCAGGAAGTGCTACACCTGCCCCTAGACCTCCTACCACCCCCACCCCCCACACCTCCATCCAAAGCCCGAAACACATCTTCCATATCAGACAGGGGCTCATCTGTATGTCTGTCAACTTGGCCCACTATATCCGCTGCTCTCGATGTAGCCTCTTCCGTACCGGTGAGACCAAGCGCAGACTCTGGGACTGCTTTGTGGAGCATCTTCTCGCTCTCACCACCACCCCCCACCCCCACCCCCCTGCCACACAAACCAGAGGAGCAGCACCTCATTCCGCCTCCAAACCCCCCTCGCAACACCACCTCCCTGACCTGACACAACCTGTCCATCTTCTTTCTCATCTATCCGTCCCACCAACCAATCCCCAGTACCCCCTGACTGCATCTACCTATTACAATCCCACTTACCTCCTCCCAGCCCCACTCTCCTCCCTCTTTCTTTTTTCCCAGCTCCCTTCCCCCTCCCCAGTTCCGAAGAGGGGTCCCGACCCGAAACATTAACTCTGCTACCTGGCCTGCTGTGTTCCTCCAGCTCCACACTGTGTTGACTCTGACTCCAGCATCTGCAGTTCTTACTGTCTCCAACCTCAAGAATGAATTTGAGTATGAGAGGTCTTCGGAGTTTGTTACAAGTAACTTCCTCTAGCAGGTACACCCCTCCCTATGTCTGTAACTTCCTCCAGCCGCTACACCGCCTCCCTATCTCGGCCGTTGGTGGGCAATGAAGATCTAGAGGTGCTTCAGGCTGGAATTGGAGGAATTTGTGGAATTTGTTTGGCTGGCAGAGGTATTAGACAAAGGGAAGGATATGAGAATTGGAGGTGAGGGTGCATGATCTGATGGAGAGTTTAGAGGTAGGGAATGTAGCTGCAGACACATTTACAGAGTTAGGTAGGGGGTAGTGTACAGGACAAATCCATGGCGAACACTTAAAAACAAAAAACCCCTCCCGAGCCTCCTGTCTGTCATTGAGCATGAGATCAGAAGGGAGATGAGGTGAGTGTGTTGGAATCTGTTTACTTACCAGAGTTAACAAATGATCAAGGAATAAGAGTGGGCAACATGGCCCTCTGCCACTCAATAAGGCCATACCTGACATGATTTTAATCTCAACTCCAGAATCAAACTTTCCCTTAATATTTAAAGATTCTGCAGGCTCTGTTTGTTAAAAACTGCATATCCATACATCCTCTGAGAAAATGAATGTTTCTGCATCTGTTTTAAAAGTGCATCTCCCCCCCCCCCCCCCCCACCCCCCCTCCCCATGTTATTAAACTGAGCCCTAGATCTGTATTCTCCCACAAAATATTCAACCAAGTTCCTCCTAGATCCTATGTTTTAATTATGTCATCCTGGCCGCTTCTAAACTCCTGAAGGTATCCTTAATTCAGGAGGCAATTCACTCCTTCTAGGTATTAGTCCAGTAGACTTTCTCTGAACTTCTTCCTATACGTTGACATCCTTCTGTATAGAACATTACAGCACAGTACAGGCCCTTCAGCCCTTGATGCTGTGCTGACCTGTCATACCGATCTCAAGCCCATCTAACCTACACTATTCCATGTACATCCATATGCTTATCCAATGACTACTTAAGTGGACCTAAAGTTGGCGAATCTACTACCGTTGCAGGCAAAGCGTTCCATTCCCTTACTACTCTCTGAGTAAAGAAACTACCTCTGACATCTGTCCTATATCTTTCACCCCTCAATTTAAAGCTATGCCCCCTCGTGCTCGCCGTCACCATCCTAGGAAAAAGGCTCTCCCTATCCACACTATCTAACCCTCTGATTATTTTATATGTTTCAATTAAGTCACCTCGCAACCTTCTTCTCTCTAATGAGAACAGCCTCAAGTCCCTCAGCCTTTCCTTGTAAGACCTTCCCTCCATACCAGGCAACATCCTAGTAAATCTCCTCTGCACCCTTTCCAAAGCTTCCACATCCTTCTTATAAAGTGGTGACCAGAACTGAACACAATACTCCAAGTACTACAATTACAAATAACTTAAAAATCAAAGTGGCAATATCACTTCATGTGATCAATGTCTGAGTCTGGAAGGACAGCATCCAGTGAAGGTTTTTTTTTCCAATGATCTTGAATTCAGATTGGTTTAATTGGCTGAAGTTGCAGAATTCCTTCTAAAGTGGTGTCCAGATTTTGTCCAATTTTTAAAACTAGGTTACAAGGGAAACTTAGACTAGAGGCAAGGTTTGTTAAACATTGAGTCCGGTTATAGTGCCATGTGTTAGCTACTAATAGACTGTAATATTAACAGATAGACTGCATAAAACAGAGGGGTTTTTGTCATGTGACTATTCCTGGATGTGTCAGTTTCAACTTAATGAGGAATTTTGATGGACCTAATCAAAAACCACCATTTATTATACAACATAATTGTTGATCCAGTTGCACCACTTACGGTACAATGAACCTCAGTCACTCTTTCTTGGCTGACCCCTGCTTAGGAGATGCACCATCTAACTGCTTTTTTGCATTTATTGACTGTGGGTCACAAAATAGAAGGAGATTCCAGGAGGATAGACACTTTAGTTTTGTCATTAAAATGCAGGAGTTATAGAACTGTAGTTACCTTGTAGCAGATTTAGTCTAGTATGTTAAAATAAACAAAAATGCAAAGTTTTAGAACAATTTGTGATCTCATTCAGGTCTTGGGATCCTGACAGTAGTTGGTACCATTTTGGTTAGCTTTGCCTCTATTGTATGCAAAAAGGGTGTTATGTCTTGTAGTGAAGTACACCATGCTATTGTTGAAGCACAGTTTTTTTCAAAGGATCCCTGCTTTGGCATTCTACTAAACCCTTGTATTCATCATGGCCACTGTTCAAAGCCAATGAGGAAGATAAATATCCATTGCAAAGGCGTATTTCCTTTCTAACACTGTACTTCTTGAAGGCTCAAGATCCATATGAGAAAATGAACATGAATTCTAGCTTGTAGCCCAATACATTTGAAGGTATCCTGTCCCATGTCTAGCGCAGAACATAATATCTCAGCCTATATTTCACCAAACAGGAAATCAACATAATCTGAATCAAGGAATTACACAGCAGGGAAACAGACCCTTCGGTCCAATTCATCCATGCTAACCAGATATCCTAAATTAGTCTAGTCCCTTTTATAAGCATTTGGCACATATTTCTCTGAACCCTTGTCATTCATATGCCCTTTTAGATGTCTTTTAAATGTAGTAATTGTACCAACCATCACCACTTCCTCTGGCAGCCTTTACACACATGCACCACCTACTGCATGAAAAAAAAAGACCCCTTAGCCCCTTTAATATCTTTACCCTCTCACCTTAAACTTTATAACTTGGACAGGCCTACCCTGGGAAAAAGACTTAGCCATTCATCCTATCTATGCCCCCCATGCCTGTACAAACATCCACAAGGTCACCCCTCAGTCTCCATGCTTCAGGGAAAATAAATCCAGCCTATGCAGCCTTCCCTATAGCTCAAACCCTCCAATCCTGGCAATGTCCTTGTAAATCTCAGAGATACAAGAACTGCAGATGCTGAAGTCAGAGTCAATATAGGGTGGAGTTGGAGGAACACAGCTATGTATGGAGACCGTTACTGTACAAGGTGCTCCAGATGTGATCTCACCAATGCCCTGTATAACTGAAGATCAACTCCTTCCTCTTGCATTTGATTCCCCTCACAATCGATCATAACATGTTATTAGCTTTCCTGATTACTTGGTGTACCTTATTACTAACCTTCCATGATTCATGCTGTAGGACACCTAGATGTGTGCATCTCTCAGTTCTGCACCCTCTCACCATTTAGATGATATTTCTTTTTATTCTTTCTACAAAATCGGACACTTTTCCACATTATAATCCATTTGTTAGATCTTTTCCCACTGACTTTAACCTAGGTTTTTCACAAGTGAACTTTCTCCCCATCTTTTTAACATCAGCAAATTTAACTACAGGACCTTCATCCACACAGTTGTATGATTTGTAAAGAGTTAAGGCCCCAGCACTGACCCCTGTGGCACACAGCTCGTGACATCCTACCAGCCTGATAAAGACCCATGTGTTCCTGTGCTGTGTTTCCTGTTAACAAACCAATCTTCTTTCCATGTCAGTGTGTTAGCCCCTACGCCATCAGCTTCTGCTCTTCACAGGGATCTTTGATGTGGCACCACAGCAAATGCCTTCTGGAAATCAAAGTCCGATACATCCAGTGGATTCTCTTTATCTACAGCACTAGGCTTCTAACATTTTCCCCAGAGCATCCCACTCAGTCTGACACCCGCCCCCCAACCCCACCGTCTGTGTGGGTGTCTCCTGAGTGTTCTGGTTTTCTCCCCACAGCCCAGGGACGTGCAGGTTAGGGTGGATTGGCCATGCTAAATTGCCCGTAGTATCCAGGGATGTGCAGATTGTGGACTCTGGGCTGAATGGCCTGCTTGCACACTGTGGGGTTTCTCTGAAGGTCCTGGGGACATGTCACATGGCCGTTCCATTGGTCTACTTCCCAGGTAATTGTACTTTTCATGAGCTCCTCCCTCCCTTCTAATTCCTGATCTGTAGCTGTTTCCGGGATACTACTTGTTAACAGGGCACAGATTCACATTCCGAGATAATGGGAACTACAGATGCTGGAGAATCCAAGATAACAAAATGTGAGGCTGGATGAACACAGCAGGCCAAGCAGCATCTCAGGAGCACAAAAGCTGACGTTTCGGGCCTAGACCCTTTATCTGTGATGAAGGGTCTAGGCCCGAAACGTCAGCTTTTGTGCTCCTGAGATGCTGCTTGGCCTGCTGTGTTCATCCAGCCTCACATTTTGTTGTCACAGATTCACATTCCCTTGTGTTGTCTGTCACTGTTATTAATTTGTTCCTTTCGGTTCATTGCAGGAACCGGTAACATTCCTGGGACAAATTGCATGCGACAGCAACGGCAAGCTCAATGCAAAGTCGGTGATTTTGCAAGGAGACCTGAAACATTCGGCAGGAATGCAGGTGCCAGTGGATCTGTCGGAACTGAAGGAGTTTTCCCTCTTTCCTGGACAGGTGGGTACAGCTGAGTAGCAATGGAAGATTGACAGGATGTACGCAGTGAATGCGCTTTGGTGTCCCTAAGCTGAAAAGTGAAGCCCCTCCTGGGATAGGGGCAGCACTGAGTGAAATGTAGAGTAAAGCTCACTCTTTTTTTGAAGAGAAAAGTAAAATTTCCTTGACTCTGGGGCTTAAAGATCCCCTGACTCTCTCGAACTCAAAATAAAATTCTGAAAATAAAAATGACTTTCCCTTGACTCTGTTCCCACCAAAATCCTTGGGGTAAGGACAACAAGGGGTCAAAATGCAGAATGAAAGATCCTCTACCTATAAGAACTTTGAATTAGATATTAGTAAGGTGTGGAGCTGGATGAACACAGCAGGCCAAGCAGCATCAGAGGAGCAGAAAAGCTGACGTTTTGCATTGAGACCCTTCTTCAGAAATGGGGGAGGAGAAGGGGATTCCGAAATAAATAGGGAGAGTGAGGGAGGCGGATAGAAGATGAGGGTTATCTCCGATTCTCCAGCATCGGTGGTTCCTACTGTCTCTGTAAAAATTAAAAAGCTTTGGTTTCCTATCCAGCTCTGTCCCTTACTGAATTCCAGGATGACAGTGTTTGAGAAGGTTAGGTTATGAAATCTGATCAAATGAGCACTTATTGTTCCCTTCTCTAATACGAATACACTGTGAAACCATGGGCCGTTGCAAGGAGAGCTACAAACAGCCTTTGATGCCCTTTTTTTGTACTATTTATGCAGGTCAATGTGAGACAACAGTGGCTTTAATGAAATAAATGGAGGATAGCCATGCAAAAATAATGATGCTGACATGGCTCTGCTTAGGAATAGGATAAGGATGGCTGCTGACTAAAGAGCTTACCATTTCCCAGAGAATTTTGCAATATATTCAATGACCGGTTTGAATAAAAAAAAAACAGCTGATAGCATCCTGAAGGTGTCTGTAATTCATGACGTATCCCACAGCGTTATCAGCAGCAGTGGCTGCATCATGTTAGGGAGGGGCTGATATGTTCTGTTCCTTTCTTGTGCTAAAGCCATACGCTGCAGCCTGTCTGAGATCAGGCCGCCACCTGAGAGTTACTATATGCCCACTGATTAATCAGGAGTTAATCACTGTTGGATGAACACTGAAGGCAGTTGATAAATATTTTTCTGTTTGCCCTTTATTGGAGTGGGTGCTTTTTACTTGTTCGTGGGATGTGAGCCTTGCTGACTCTGCTAACATTTATTGCACATCCCTAACTGCCCCCTTGGTATGTGGTGGTATTGTAATGCTTGTATTAAAACAGCACACAGATTGTTTCCCATGGATATGCTGATTCTGGGGCTGTCAATAATGGCAACTGCTGTTTTCTGATTTAGATTGTAGATGTCACTTTGTCGAGGATGAGCATTGCGTCCGGATTCACTTTCTCTCTGATTGATTCTCATGTGTGTACAACATGTGCCAAAGTGTTGGATCTGACTCTGCTGGTATTTGCTTTCATCAGGTAGTGGCTGTGGAGGGAACAAACAGCACCGGCCAGTGTATGGTGGCCTCCCGGCTCTATGAGGTCAGTCACTGAGCGGTGGGATGGGGATGGGAGTCTGTGAATGGGACGATACTGTCAGCTGTCAGGCTGCTGTTATTCCACTACAGACTGAATATAGAATATTCTTCATTGTCATGTGTACTCCATGGTAGAGGTACAGTGAACGACTCTTAGAATGTCTGCCTCTTGTGCACCCTCTTAGGCACAAGTACGTGGGTACAAATCTTGGATAGAAAAGAGCAATTAAAAAGTATTTGCAATACCTAAGGGAGGTTTTAAAAAATAGTTAGTAATAAGACATTGTTAAGGACAGACATTATAGTCAGGTAAGAAATTTCAAATATACATTACATTGTTACAGCTCAGCACAGGGCCTCTGTGAGACACCAGTCCAACAGCTGTCCCTGCTGTGGGAAGGTGCCAGTTCAAACTAGGCCCCCTGCTTTTTGTGATATGGTTGACAGGGAGTGGAGGGAAGGATTGAGATGCAGAGATAGAGACGATGCCTGGGGCAGGGGTTTGTGTGTGTGTGTGTGTGTGTGTGTGTGTGTGTGTGTGTGTGTGCACGCATCGCTAATCATAAGCCAGGTGAGAGAGGAATGTTGCATGGGTACTACCAGGAAGTGTCTTTTAGTTGAGAATGGGGTGACTATGCTGGGAGAAGCCATGCAGAATGTTTGCAAGTGTTTGCAGCTTGCATTAAGGAGGAAGAGTGTAGAATGATAAAACAGATTCAAAACATTTTATGTACTATCTAAACACCTTTTTCCACTATTCCCCACTCGGCGAATTCCCTTAGTTTTACACTGTGCTGATAACCAGTTCTCTCTGCTAAATCATTTTTTGGATGTGCCCCTTTTGCAGGGAGTGCCACTGCCTTTCTACAAACCAGAGGAGCGTCATGAAGGTAAATGATGTACAAAACCATCACTGCGATCTGTGTTCAAAATTCACTGTTCCCTACTACTTTACAACTGTGACTACATTTCAAGCAAAAGTACTTAACTTATTGAATTTGTCGTAAAGCACTTTGGAGCGTCCTGAGGATGTGAAAGATGCTTTGTAATTCTGTTATTTCTTTCCTCTAATTGACCTTACGTGTCTTAGTTATAGAAATTGGACTTGCAAAATATTTGAGAATGAACATAGACGAGTTGAGACTGCTCCCCTTGAGTGTCCCAGCCCTCTTAACCTCCTTTTCCTTTCCCATTCATGTTAACCCAGCTTCCCCTTGACTGGATCAATGCTATTCACCTTGTCCCTTCCTGGTGAGAACATGTGTCATATCCCTGCCCCCACAAACCGGGTGAGGAGGTTTTCCCACATTTCTGAATGGATCTATTAGTGAGTGCCTTTTGGTTGCCCCCCCCTTCCCACTCTGGTTGTGGTCTCACCCACAATGGACAACATCATCTTTATGTCACCTCTATTGATGCCCCCTTCTTCATTTTAAAGACAGGGCTGGCTCACCCCTTGGCTTCTCTTAAATCTGATCGATCTTTCTTGATCATTATAACCTCGACGTGGCTCTGGTGACTTGTAAGACAATTGATAGGTGCTCACTCAGTGACATTAAAACATCACACATTACGTGGTGTAATCTCTGTAGAAAACCCTGATGTTCAGGCTTTGAGATGTGACTTCCTCAGCCAGTGCATGTCTGGGTGTGGGTTCCTTTCCTCATCTGACTGATTTATTGTAATTATTTATAGTGTGTCAGAAGGTGCTGGTGGTGAGAGGAGAGGGGGAGGGGAGGGTCCTGACACAAGCACTTTAATGAGCTGTGAGTGATGCCCCCAGGTTTGGAGCAGCAGATGGTTCTTGTGGCCTGTGGACCCTACACCACCACAGACAGCATCACCTACGACCCCATGCTGGATCTGATAGATGTCGTCAACAGGGACCAACCAGATGTCTGCATTCTAGTGGGTACCCACTTCCGTTCTACCTATTAATGTTGCTTTCTGAGTCACATCCGATTCTGATCACTCACTCACTCACTCCCTGTCGTGCTTTGCTTAGTAACCTGTGCTGGGTTCACCTGCAGCTCCCTTTTTTTATACTGGGGACTGCTGGTCCTTTATGAGGTTTCTGTCTTTTTGTTCGGTAAGGGTTTGGTTAATCTGGCACTAAAGCCAGAATCTCTCTCTGATGTGAACAAAGAAAATCAAGTCCTCATGACACCGCCACCATTGAACACTCCTGGGATAGGGGCAGCACTGGGTTAAAGCTCATTGGTTTTCTGTTTAGAAAGCATAAGTTTTCTCTACTGTTTGGAAATTGAAACTAATTACTCCAAATCTTTGAAAATGGAAATCACAGCCCCTCCCCTCTGTCCCCATCAAACAGTCCTGGGATAAGGACAACAAGGGACCAAAATGCAGAGTGAAACTCTCTACTTGTTTGTACTGAAAGTAAAGTTCCCTTGACACCGTCCCCATTAAACCCTCTTGTGATAAGAACATCAAGGGGGTTAACGTGCAAAGTCAACTTGTCCTCTACTCGTATGAACTCAAAAATAAACTTAAAGTCCCCTCAGCTCTGCCCCAGTCAAACCTTCTGGGACAGGGACAACAAGAGGTTAGAAAACAGTGGAAAATTCCTCTTAGTCACTTGGACTGAAAATAAAGTTCGTCTTGGATCGACCCCATCAATCATTTCTGGGGAACACACAAATTTTTTTAAAAATCAGATGGGAACTTGTACAACAAAACAGAAACTTAATACATTAAAATCTCATGTTGTAGGCTGATAATGTACTCCAGGCCTCACTGCTCCCACTGATCTCTACAGGCCTCGACTGTAGCGGTGAGCAGCATGTACTTCCTCTGCAGGATCACCCAAGCATGGATGTAACCGCGAAAGAGAGGCACATCGCCCGGCCTGTTAATGGCCACTTTGGCCAGGCCCAGGTCCTTAGACTTGTCTGTCCCTCCCCACACTGGGTGCGCGGGGGTCAGGAGGGTGGAGCTGAAGTGCAAACCAAAATCCAAAAAATTAAAGAAGGACTGCAACAGGACACATTTAACATAGAAGTGGCAAACTTTCTACTCCAGGCCTCGGAGGCCTGAAACCTGGGCTGTCTGTTGCAACAGCCCAATCATCTGTACAATCGCCATCGTTGTCAATATTTCTTCTTGTTTCCTTACAGCTGGGGCCGTTTGTGGATGTTAAACATCAGCAGATTGAGGTAAGGTTCTCTGTACCGTCTTCAACCGTCAATCTCCTGTCATTGGAAGCAATTAACAGAAGAACTACAAGAGGATTATCTAGGATTTTTAATACATCTGTTATGGTTCTGCTGAACAAGTCACATCGCAGACTGAAATCTGGCTGGGTAGATCATTTTTATTCAATGAGGTGGTCTCTCACTGAAACACGTGTTCTATGCTCATCTGATTGTTAACAGTTGTGCAGAAGGAAAGAGGTAGGGGAAGCCCTAAATGAGTTTTTTGCTTCTGTCTTTACGAAAGAAATGAACTTTGTAGTGAATGAAACCTTTGAAGAACAGGTACGCATGCTGGAATGGATAGAGATAGAGGAAGCTGATGTGCTGAGAATTTTGTCAAACATTAAGATTGACAAGTCGCCAGGCCCGGACCGGATTTGTCCTCGGCTGCTTTGGGAAGTGAGAAATACAATTGCTTCGCCACTTGCGAGGATCTTTGCATCCTCGCTCTCCACTGGAGTCGTACCTGAGGACTGGAGAGAGGCAAATGTAATTCCTCTCTTCAAGAAAGGAAATAGGGAAATCCCCGGCAATTACAGACCAGTAAGTCTCATGTCTGTCGTCTGCAAGGTGTTAGAAAGGATTCTGAGGGATAGGATTTATGACCATCTGGAAGAGCATGGCTTGATCAAATGCAGTCAACACGGCTTTGTGAGGGGCAGGTCATGCCTCACAAACCTTATCGAGTTCTTTGAGGGTGTGACTAGAAAAGTTGATGAGGGTCGAGCTGTGGATGTGGTGTATATGGACTTCAGCAAGGCATTTGATAAGGTTCCCCAGGGTAGGCTCATTCAGAAGGTCAGGAGGAATGGGATACAGGGGAACTTAGCTGCTTGGATACAGAATTGGCTGGCCAACAGAAGACAGCGAGTGGTAGTAGAAGGAAAATATTCTGCCTGGAAGTCAGTGGTGAGTGGTGTTCCACAGGGCTCTGTCCTTGGGCCTCTACTGTTTGTAATTTTTATTAATGACTTGGATGAGGGGATTGAAGGATGGGTCAGCAAGTTTGCAGACAACATGAAGGTTGGAGGTGTCGTTGACAGTATAGAGGGCTGTTGTAGGCTGCAGCGGGACATTGACAGGATGCAGAGATGGGCTGAGGTGGCAGATGGAGTTCAACCTGGATAAATGCGAGGTGATGCATTTTGGAAGGTGGAATTTGAAAGCTGAGTACAGGATTAAGGATAGGATTCTTGGCAGTGTGGAGGAACAGAGGGATCTTGGTGTGCAGATACATAGATCCCTTAAAATGGCCACCCAAGTGGACAGGGTTGTTAAGAAAGCATATGGTGTTTTGGCTTTCATTAACAGGGGGATTGAGTTTAAGAGTCATGAGATCTTGTTGCAGCTCTATAAAACTTTGGTTAGACCGCACTTGGAATACTGTGTCCAGTTCTGGTCACCCTATTATAGGAAAGATGTGGATGCTTTGGAGAGGGTTCAGAGGAGGTTTACCAGGATGCTGCCTGGACTGGAGGGCTTATCTTATGAAGAGAGGTTGACTGAGCTCAGACTTTTTTCATTGGAGAAAAGGAGGAGGAGAGGGGACCTAATTGAGGAATACAAGATAATGAGAGGCATAGATAGATAGAGTTGATAGCCAGAGACTATTTCCCAGGGCAGAAAAGGCTAACACGAGGGGTCATAGTTTTAAGCTGGTTGGCGGAAAGTATAGAGGGGATGTCAGAGGCGTGTTCTTTACACAGAGAGTTGTGACAGCATGGAATGCGTTGCCAGCAGCAGTTGTGGAAGCAAGGTCATTGGGGTCATTTAAGAGACTGCTGGACATGCATATGGTCACAGAAATTTGAGGGTGCATACATGAGGATCAATGGTCAGCACAACATCGTGGGCTGAAGGGCCTGTTCTGTGCTGTACTGTTCTATGTTCTGTATTCTAAAGGATAAAATAAAGTAAACCAAGCTATTTGCATATATAATAATTCCTTTTCCCCACAATCTTTTCCGTGTAAAAGGTTTTTTTTCCAGAATGCATTTAACAGTCTTCACCAGTTTCAGTCCCCTGTTGTGCTCACTGAGCGGTTAGCCCTGGCCTCATAAGAAGGTCACCTACTCTATTTGTCTCTCTCTTTAACCTCTTTGCTCGCTCCTCTCTCTCTACATATTCTGGCACTCCCTTGCCCCCTCCCTCGCTGTGTCTCTCTCTCTCGCTTTCTCGCTCCCTCCCTCGCTGTGTCTCTCTCTCTCTCTCTCTCGCTCCCTCCCTCGCTGTCTCTCTTGCTCCCTCCCTCGCTGTCTCTCTCTCTCTCTCGCTCCCTCCCTCGCTGTCTCTCTCTCTCGCTCCCTCCCTCGCTGTCTCTCTCTCTCTCTCGCTGTCTCTCTCTCTCTCTCTCGCTCCCTCCCTCGCTGTCTCTCTCTCTCTCTCGCTCCCTCCCTCGCTGTCTCTCTCTCTCTCTCGCTCCCTCCCTCGCTGTCTCTCTCTCTCTCTCTCCCTCCCTCGCTGTCTCTCTCTCTCTCTCGCTCCCTCCCTCGCTGTCTCTCTCTCTCTCTCGCTCCCTCCCTCGCTGTCTCTCTCTCTCTCTCGCTCCCTCCCTCGCTGTCTCTCTCTCTCTCGCTCCCTCCCTCGCTGTCTCTCTCTCGCTCCCTCCCTCGCTGTCTCTCTCTCGCTCCCTCCCTCGCTGTCTCTCCCTCGCTGTCTCTCCCTCGCTGTCTCTCCCTCGCTGTCTCTCCCTCGCTGTCTCTCCCTCGCTGTCTCTCCCTCGCTGTCTCTCCCTCGCTGTCTCTCCCTCGCTGTCTCTCCCTCGCTGTCTCTCCCTCGCTGTCTCTCCCTCGCTGTCTCTCCCTCGCTGTCTCTCCCTCGCTGTCTCTCTCTCGCTCCCTCCCTCGCTGTCTCTCTCTCGCTCCCTCCCTCGCTGTCTCTCTCTCGCTCCCTCCCTCGCTGTCTCTCTCTCGCTCCCTCCCTCGCTGTCTCTCTCTCGCTCCCTCCCTCGCTGTCTCTCTCTCGCTCCCTCCCTCGCTGTCTCTCTCTCGCTCCCTCCCTCGCTGTCTCTCTCTCGCTCCCTCCCTCGCTGTCTCTCTCTCGCTCCCTCCCTCGCTGTCTCTCTCTCGCTCCCTCCCTCGCTGTCTCTCTCTCGCTCCCTCCCTCGCTGTCTCTCTCTCGCTCCCTCCCTCGCTGTCTCTCTCTCGCTCCCTCCCTCGCTGTCTCTCTCTCGCTCCCTCCCTCGCTGTCTCTCTCTCGCTCCCTCCCTCGCTGTCTCTCTCTCGCCCCCTCCCTCGCTGTCTCTCTCTCGCCCCCTCCCTCGCTGTCTCTCTCTCGCCCCCTCCCTCGCTGTCTCTCTCTCGCCCCCTCCCTCGCTGTCTGTCTCTCGCTCGCTCCCTGATCAGTTCAGGTTTGCACATCCTGCATGTGCCTGCCGGAGTGTTGTGTTGTCAGTGGTGCTGGTCCATCCAGGCATTGCACTCTGCATGCAGCAGATGTGATGGGTTAAAGGACCATACTCTGTGCTGTAGATCTCTGTGGCTGTGCGGGGAGAGCACAGTTATTATAATCTGGTTTCCCATCTTGTCGTTAAAGTGAACTGAGAGTCGAGGAAGGAACTCCGACATGGTGCTTGAATGAGTGATATTGCTGTAGCACTTCACGTCATTTTAATGTTTTTAATCCTAGAACTGCCAGCTGACAGTGACCTACCAAGAGGTTTTTAAACAGTGCATGAAGGGAATCGTGGAAGGAACGAGGGGGTATGTTTCTGCACCACCTCCCATACCATCAGTACGCTTGTGTTTATTCTTTCACTGCATGTGGGTGTCACTGGCTAGGCCAGCATTGATGGCACTTCTTTCGTCGCCCTGGGGAAGATGGTGATAAATTGCTGCCTTGAACCATTGCAGTCCCTGGGGTGTAGAGACACCCTTAATATTGTGAGGTAGGGAATTCCAGGTTTTTCACCTAGAGATCTTGAACAAATAGCGAAATATTTCCAAGTCAGGATGGTGACGATCTTGCAGGAAAGATTGCAGGGGTGGTGTTCCAATGTAGCTTGTCCTTCTCGATGGTAAACAATCTGAGTTTGGAATGTGCTGTCAAAGGAATCTTGAGTTGCTGAAGTGCACTTTTTGTGGCCATCTGTCTGCCGCTTTTCACTTGGGGAGACTGCTGTGCTTCAGTTACTGCATCTTTCAGATTGTTCACTAACTCCTTGATCAAATACAGTCAACACGGCTTTGTGAGGGGTAGGTCATGCCTTACAAACCTTATCGAGATTTTTGAGGATGTGACTAGAAAAGTTGATGAGGGTCGAGCTGTGGATGTGGTGTATATGGACTTCAGTAAGGCATTTGATAAGGTTCCCCATGGTAGGCTCATTCAGAAGGTCAGGAGGAATGGGATACAGGGGAACTTAGCTGCTTGGATACAGAATTGGCTGGCCAACAGAAGACAGCGAGTGGTAGTAGAAGGAAAATATTCTGCCTGGAAGTCAGTGGTGAGTGGGGTTCCACAGGGCTCTGTCCTTGGGCCTCTACTGTTTGTAATTTTTATTAATGACTTGGATGAGGGGATTGAAGGATGGGTCAGCAAGTTTGCAGACGACACAAAGGTCGGAGGTGTCGTTGACAGTGTAGAGGGCTGTTGTAGGCTGCAGCGGGACATTGACAGGATGCAGAGATGGGCTGAGAGGTGGCAGATGGAGTTCAACCTGGATAAATGCGAGGTGATGCATTTTGGAAGGTGGAATTTGAAAGCTGAGTACAGGATTAAGGATAGGATTCTTGGCAGTGTGGAGGAACAGAGGGATCTTGGTGTGCAGATACATAGATCCCTTAAAATGGCCACCCAAGTGGACAGGGTTGTTAAGAAAGCATATGGTGTTTTGGCTTTCATTAACAGGGGGATTGAGTTTAAGAGTCGTGAGATCTTGTTGCATCTCTATAAAACTTTGGTTAGACCGCACTTGGAATACTGCGTCCAGTTCTGGGCGCCCTATTATAGGAAAAATGTGGATGCTTTGGAGAGGGCTCAGAGGAGGTTTACCAGTATGCTGCCTGGACTGGAGGGCTTATCTTATGAAGAGAGGTTGACTGAGCTCGGTCTCTTTTCATTGGAGAAAAGGAGGAGGAGAGGGGTCCTAATTGAGGTATACAAGATAATGAGAGGCATAGATAGAGTTGATAGCCAGAGACTATTTCCCAGGGCAGAAATGGCTAGCACGAGGGGTCATAGTTTTAAGCTGGTTGGTGGAAAGTATAGAGGGGATGTCAGAGGCAGGTTCTTTACACAGAGAGTTGTGAGAGCATGGAATGTGTTGCCAGCAGCAGTTGTGGAAGCAAGATCATTGGGGTCATTTAAGAGACTGCTGGACATGTATATGGTCACAGAAATTTGAGGGTGCATACATGAGGATCAATGGTCAGCACAACATTGTGGGCTGAAGGGCCTGTTCTGTGCTGTACTGTTCTATGTTCTATGTTCCTCTTCCTCTTACTGCCCACCATCACATTGGTCATCCACCTGCTTAGTCACCTTCCATGTGACCACAAATTCCTAGCTTCTGATCTAGATGTAGGGAGACTGCTGCTATACCATAAGACCATTTCTCTTCAAAGGTACCCTGGTCTTGTTATTGTTTGCCCACTAAGACACTGGCATAATAAACAGCCTGCGTTTGGTCTTTGTGGGATGTATCATGTAAATAAGACCCTACTCTGACCTGGTAGTGTCTCCCCACTGCAAGTACAGAACTATAACATACCAGTTGGATTCTGTGAGGGGATAACACGTAGATTATGAAGTAGAAAAGTGCAAGGTTATTTGTTTTTCTTGTAAGAATAGGAAAGCAGCATTTTTATAGGAAAAGCTATGAAATTTGTTGATGTTCAGGGACACTTGTGTGTACTTGTACAAGCAACACAGTTAGTATTACAGGTGCAGCGAACAATTCAGAAAGCAAATAGTATGCTGGCCTTTATTGCAAGAGAATTGGAGGACAAGAAATAACACGGTCTTGTTACAATTCTACATGGGCTTGGCGAAACTACACCTGGAACATTCTGTGCAGGTTTGGTCTCCATGTTTAAGGAAGGATATATGTTGGAGGCAGTACAGTGAAGGTTCACTAGATTGGGCCCTGGGATGAAGTGGGGTTGTCCTTTTGAGAAGCTGAGTAAATTTTCTGAAGAAGGGTCCAGACCCGAAACATCAACCTTCCTGCTCCTCTGATGCTGCTTGGCCTGCAGTGTTCATCCAGCTCTACATCTTGTTATCTCAGATTCTCCAGCATCAGCAGTTAAGTAAATTGGTTGACATTCTGTGGTGTTGAGAAGCACGAGTGGTGGTCTCCAAAAACATTCAATGTTATGAAGGGAGTTGACAGGATAGACATGGGGAGGTTGTTCCCCAAGAGCTGAGGAATTTAAGATAGAGGGCTGGTCTCAGTATATCATTCAGATCATACAAACATAGAAGGTAGGAGCAGGAAGAGGCATTCAGCCCTTCGAACCTGCTCTGTCATTCTTCATGACCAACTCAATAGCCTAATCCTGCTTTCTCCCCATAACCTTTGATCCCATTCACCCCAAGTGCCGTATCTAGTTGCCTCCTGAACACATTGAATGTTTTGGCATCAGTTCCTTCCTGTCGTAATGAATTCCACAGGCTCACCACTCTTTGGTTGAGGAGATGTCTCCTCATCTCTGTCCTGAATCGACCCTGAATCCTGTGACTCTGCTTCTGGACACACCCACCATTGGGAATATCCTCCCTGTATCTGCCCTGCCTCATCCTGTTTGACTTTTATGAGTCTCTGAGATTACCTGTTATTCGTCTGAACTCTAGTGAAAACAATCCCAATCTGGTCACTCTGTTCTCATACACCAGACCCGCCGTCCCCGGAATCAGCCTGGTTAACCTTCGCTGTACTCCCTCACCTGCAAGAGCATCCTTCCTCCAAAACGACACCCAGAACTGCACAGAATATTCCAGATGTAACCTCACCAAGGCCCTGTACGACTGCAACAACACATCCCCGCTCCATACTCAAAACCTCTCGCAATGAAGGCCAACGTACCATGTGCCTTCTTTACCATCTGCTGCATCTGCACACTTACCTTCAGCAACTGGTGCACAAGGACACCCAGGTCCCACTGCACACTCCCCTCTCCCAATGTACAGCCAATCAGGGTAGTTGTCTGTCTGTTTTGTTTTTTGCTTCCAAAGGGAATAACCTCACATTTCTCCAAATTTTACTGCTTCCAGCATTGATTTGCCCACTCACCCAACCTGTTGAGATCACGCTGAAGGATCTCTGCGTCCACCGTCATAGTTCACTCTCCCCTGCAACTTGGTATCATCTGCAGTCTTGGAGATGTTACATTTTGTTCTGTCATCCAAATCATTATTATATCTTGTGGACAGCTGGGGTCCCAGCACCAATGGTTGTGGCACCCCACTAGTTATTGCCTGCCAGTTTGAAAAGGACTCACTAATTCCTACTCTCTGTTTCGTCTCTGCCAACCAGTTTCCTATCCATCTCAATACACTTCCCCCAGTCCCGTGCACTTTAATCTTGCACATTAGTCTCTTATGTGGGACTTTGTCAAACGCTTTCTGAAAGTTCAAATATACTGCATCGACTGGCTCCCCTTATCAACTCTACTTGTTACATCTTCATTGAATTTCCTTTGATTTGTTAAGCATGATTTCCCCTTCATAAACCCATGCTGACTCTGTTTGATCCTGCCACTGCTTTCTGAATGCTCTGCTATAAAATCCTTGATAATGGATTATGAGAATTTTCCCCACTACTGATGTTAGGCTCACTGGTCTATAATTCCCTGTTTTCTCTCTACCTCCCTTTTTGCATACTGGAGTGACATTAGCAACCCTCCAATCTGCAGGGACTGTTGTAGAGTCTGTAGAATCCTGGAAGATGACCACCAGTCCGTTCACTATTTCTAGAGCTACTTCCTTAAGTACTCTCTGGGATGTAGATTATCAGGCCCTGGGGATTTATTGGCCTTCAATCCAAACAATTTTCCCACCATGATTTCTGTACTTATATTGATCTCCCTCAGTTCTTCCCTCTAAACCTTGCATCCTCAAACAATTCTGCTATCTGATTTGGGTCCTGTTTTGTGAAGACAGAACCAAAGTATGTATTGAATATGTACCTCAGCCATTTCTATGTCCTCTTATATGTTCCCTTGTTTGTCTGTAGGGGACCTGCATTTGTCTTTACCTATCGCTGTCTCTTCACCTACCTATAAAAACTCTTAACATCAGTCTTTATGCTCCCTGCAAACTTATTTTCGTACTCTTTTCCCTTTCTTAATCAATCCCTTGGTCCTTTTTTTGAATTCTAAAGTGCTCCGAAACCTCAGATTTATCATTTTTCTTGGCCAATCCAAATGCTTCTTCCTTGGATCGAATACTATCTTTTATTTCCTTTGTAAACCATAGATTGGCCACCTTGTCCATTTGACCTTCATGGCATGCAGGTATAAACAGTTGTTGTAAATTCCCCCATGTATTCTTCAAATGTTTGCTAGTGCCTGCCCACTGTCATCCCTTTAAGTAACTCTCCCCATTCTGTCCAGGCCAACTCACGCCTCATATCCTTGTAGTTTCCTTTATCAAGGTTCAGCACCCCAGTCTCCAAATCAACTACCTGTCTCCATCTCGATTATAAATTCCATTGTGTTATGTTCGCTCATCCCCAAATGGTCTCTCACATCTAGATTGGTAATGATTCCCTTCTCATTACACAGTACCCAGTCTAAGATGACCAGCTCTCTAGTTGGTTCCTCCACCTATTGGTCACGAAAACCATCTTGTACCATCTTGAGGGGTAGGTCATGCCTTACAAACCTTATCGAGTTTTTTGAGGATGTGACTAGAAAAGTTGATGAGGGTCGAGCTGTGGATGTGGTGTATATGGACTTCAGTAAGGCATTTGATAAGGTTCCCCATGGTAGGCTCATTCAGAAGGTCAGGAGGAATGGGATACAGGGGAACTTAGCTGCTTGGATACAGAATTGGCTGGCCAACAGAAGACAGCGAGTGGTAGTAGAAGGAAAATATTCTGCCTGGAAGTCAGTGGTGAGTGGAGTTCCACAGGGCTCTGTCCTTGGGCCTCTACTGTTTGTAATTTTTATTAATGACTTGGATGAGGGAATTGAAGGATGGGTCAGCAAGTTTGCAGACGACACAAAGGTCGGAGGTGTCGTTGACAGTGTAGAGGGCTGTTGTAGGCTGCAGCGGGACATTGACAGGATGCAGAGATGGGCTGAGAGGTGGCAGATGGAGTTCAACCTGGATAAATGCGAGGTGATGCATTTTGGAAGGTCGAATTTGAAAGGTGAGTACAGGATTAAGGATAGGATTCTTGGCAGCGTGGAGGAACAGAGGGATCTTGGTGTGCAGATACATAGATCCCTTAAAATGGCCACCCAAGTGGACAGGGTTGTTAAGAAAGCATATGGTGTTTTGGCTTTCATTAACAGGGGGATTGAGTTTAAGAGTCGTGAGATCTTGTTGCATCTCTATAAAACTTTGGTTAGACCGCACTTGGAATACTGCGTCCAGTTCTGGGCGCCCTATTATAGGAAAGATGTGGATGCTTTGGAGAGGGTTCAGAAGAGGTTTACCAGGATGCTGCCTGGACTGGAGGGCTTATCTTATGAAGAGAGGTTGACTGAGCTCGGTCTCTTTTCATTGGAGAAAAGGAGGAGGAGAGGGGACCTAATTGAGGTATACAAGATAATGAGAGGCATAGATAGAGTTGCTAGCCAGAGACTATTTCCCAGGGCAGAAATGGCTAGCACGAGGGGTCATAGTTTTAAGCTGGTTGGTGGAAAGTATAGAGGGGATGTCAGAGGCAGGTTCTTTACACAGAGAGTTGTGAGAGCATGGAATGCGTTGCCAGCAGCAGTTGTGGAAGCAAGATCATTGGGGTCATTTAAGAGACTGCTGGACATGTATATGGTCACAGAAATTTGAGGGTGCATACATGAGGATCAATGGTCGGCACAACATTGTGGGCTGAAGGGCCTGTTCTGTGCTGTACTGTTCTATGTTCTATGTATACAATCTAGGAATTTCTCCTCTACGGTGTTGTGGCTAACTTGATTTGTTCAGTCAGTGTGCAGATTAAAATCACACATGATCACCAACATTCCCTAGCCACATTCATCTCTAATTTCATTTTGCTGCAATTCTTGACATCACTGCTGCAGTGTAGGGGTCTGTATATGACACCTCCTAGTGTTTTTTGCCCCTTGGTATTTCTTTTTTGTTCCTTATTGTTTCAGATCAGATCAGACTGAGAAATTTCTTCACTCAGAGCCTGATAAATCTTTGAAATTCTCTGCCCGCGAGGGTTGTGGAGTCTCCATCATTGAACATGTTTGAGGCCTGTTTAGTAGATTTTTTCCGTCTCAGTGAATTGTCAGAAAGTGGAGCTCTACCCCATAATCAGCTGTGATCTTTTTTAGATGATCGAGTGAACTTGAGAGGCCAAACAGTCTTATCCTCCTGTTCTTCTATGATCCATGTCAGAGTCTCATTTCTCTAGTACCCCAGTTTTGATCTCCCCTCTCCTGGGTATGTTAGTCCCTTCATTCCCATTATCAACATCCTGGGAGTTACCATTGACCAGAAATTCAACTGGACTCACCACATTAAAAACACAAGAGCAGGTCGGAGGCTAGGAATGCTGCAGTGAGTAACTCGCCTCCTGACTCCCCAAAGCCTGTCCACCATCGACAACAGCCAAAACAAAGTTGCTGGAAAAGCTCAGCAGGTCTGGCAGCACTTGTGAAGAAAGGTCAGATTGAAAGTTTTGAGGTTGGTGACCCTTCCTCAGACGCTGTCCCCCCGTCTACAAGGCACAGGTCAGGAGTGATATGGAATGTTCCCCACTTTCCCCTGGACGCAGCAGCACTCGGGTTGTGCAGCCGGACCACCGCCAGTGACGCTCAGTGGCAGCAGTGTGTACCGTCTGCAAGATCCTCAGACAGCACCTTCCAAACTCTCAACCACTTCCGTCGCGAAGGACAAGAGCAGCAGTTATGTGGGAACACTGCCCCCTGCAAGATTCCCTCCAAGCCACTCGCTGTAGTGACTTGGAGTATTTCACCGTTCATTCAGTGTCGCTGGGTCAAAATTGTGGAACTCGCTCCCTAGCGGCATTGGGGGTGGCCCCCCTCCACACGGACTGCAGCAGTTCAGGAAGGCACCTTCCCTGGGACAATGGGGCAGTGGGTAAGAGGAGTGATCAGTCACTGACCAGCCAGTGACACTCACAACCTATGAAAGAAAATACTTTGTAATCTCTCCTCTTTTACCTGGGCAGCTAACCCTGGCTGATTACACTTGGTCAGCACATTGCAGTGGCAGCATTGAATATTACTCTCTAAATTCTAATTGTTACTACTTCAGTTACAGTGGAAGGCTGGCTGCTTCCTTTCAGTTTTGCTGCCAATCAGAGCCTGAAAAGTGCTATTGCAGTGTATAATGCATTAGAAATTGCAGCATTCAGGCTGTGTGTGGGTTGGGAGATGAGGTGGTAGAATTTAAGAACAAACCCTTGCCTCTCTAAATGCACGGTTTCTGTTCAGCTCAGGGTCACATCTTGTGGTCGTACCATCACTGAGGGATGTTCACCACGATTTTGTATATCCTCAGGCACCGTTCTACTGCTTTGAGCCATCTAAAGAAGACAAGGAGGTATTTCACCTTTCAATGATCTTTCTCTACATCTGCCCTTAAACCCTTTGGCTGAAGCGTTAATTCTGAACTTTCTAATCCAGTTTATTTATGGGGTGATAGGGCTGGAATGTTATCAACTGTTTTCTTGTTACTGTGACCGCAGTTTGACGCAAACCAGGCCATTTCAGGGAGAGGTGAAGGGTCAACCACGTTGCTCTGTATCTGGAGTTCATATGGGCCTGACCAAGGAAGGGCAACAGATTTCCTTCCCTAAAGTACACAGATTTTTACAACAATCAGCAGTGGTTACACTGGTCACCATTAGACCTAGCTTTTAAATCCAGATTATGATGAACTCAAATTTCACTGTCTCACGTAGCCCCAGAACACAGGTCTGGGGTTCTGGATCACCTGCCCAGTGATGTTATAACCACACTCCCAGCATCCCCAGAGATCCTGAGTTCAACTCCCACCGTGGCCTGATTGAGAATTCCAAACAAGTTAATTTGCAAACTGGAGCCTTTTTAAAGGAAAAAACTTGGGTCAGTAAAAATGTCAGGGAGGCTGCCAGATTCCAGTTCAAAACCAGACAGGCTTATCAACGGAAATCTGCTGTCCTTACACAGTGTAGGTGATTACTGTCTCAGGTCAAGGTGGTGCGTTGGGCCATGCAGTAAATTCTGGCCTTGTCTGTGCCGAATGGGGAAAGAAATGTCACCACTACACTGACCTGATTGGTCCAGTATGTTGGCGGGGGGGGGGGGGGAATCCAGACCATGTTAGAACATAGAACAGTGCAGCACAGTACAGGCCCTTCAGCCACCATGTTGTGCTGAACTTTTACGCTAAACCTAAGGCCTATCTAACCTCCACCCCGACCTTTTATACTATCATCCATATGCCTATCTAATAGCCACTTAAATGCCCCTAATGATGGCGACTCCACTACCCTCTCCAGCAGTGCACTTCCACGCCCCGACCACTCTCTGAGTAAAGAACCTACCTCTGACATCTCCCCTATATCTACCTCCACTCACTTTAAAACTATGCCCCCTTGTAATAGCTATCTCCACCCTAGGAAAAAGTCTCTGGCTGTCTACTCTATCTATATCTCTGATCATTTTGCACACCTCTATCAAATCAACTCTCATCCTTTGTCGTTCTCAAGAGAAAAGCCCTACTTGTAAGACCTTCCCTCCATTCCAAGCAACATCCTGGTGAATCTCCTCTGTACCTTTTCCAATGCTTCCACATCTTGCCTGTAATGAGGCAACCGGAACTGGACACTGCTCCAGATGTGGCTGAGCCAGCTTTTGTACAGCTGGAGCATAACTTCACAGCTCTTGAACACAATCCCTCTATTATCTCAGTCCCTCTGATGCCTGGAGAGGTAGTGGAGAACAGCTACCAGGAGCATGTTGTACAATAAACAGCATCGATCCTGTGGACGACAGTTTGTGGAGTCTTGCATCACCTTGCAGCTGGAGCAGTGTTTATCAACGATGCAGTGTACTGACATCTGGGGCTGCTCCTTACTCTGCCAGTATGATATAGGCAGCTATCTCTCAGAGCAACCTTCTGCTTCAAAGCTTTTACTACATTAAAGCTGCTGTTTAAAGCAGATTGCGTTCGTTTGTATGTTCTCCTTTTTTTTAAAGTAACAAAAGCCTAATTGCTGTGAATAATCAGCATTTAAGGTACTGGCCTGAGATATAGCAATTGGGCTATTTAGGGTCTTCACACCAAGAAGGATTTGAAAGCTGACTCTTGTTGAAGATCCCTCCGGGAATTCTTAAACAGTAGCCTGAAAGCAGTATAGTTGATCATCATTAACTCCTCAGTATGTCATGATGTCCATCATGAGGTAGAGGCTTGTTTTCATGTGCACAGCATGCCCATCAGAAACAGCCGTGTGATGATGACCAGTCGATTTGTTTTTTACTTTGAGTAAGGAACAAAAATCAGCCCAAGGACAACATGGAGAATGCTTCCCTGCTGCCTGTCCAAATAGTGCAGGTTTTATTTTATTAACTTGCATGTGAAAGCACATAAAGGACCTTGGCTTAATGGCCCTCCGGTGGTGCGGCGCTCCCTCGGCGCTGGCCGTCTGGCAGGGCGGTGCGGCGCTGGCCCTCTGATACCGGCTTGGGTTATATGCTCCTGCCTCTGGCAGGCTGCTTGGACCCATGACCTTCTGATTTATTACTGTTCATTTGTGCTTTGAGACAGGGATGAAAATCGTCATCTTTGAGTTATTTTTCCCTTGTGCATCTTTTCTCTCTCCTGTATAATATTGGCTTGTGCTGCTGTTTCAGCTTTAATTAACAACATTTAGAGCAAAATTTGGTAGCTTGAATTGGGTGTGACTAATGTGAGGCTGCGCTGTCTATCTGAGAGGCTGCACTGGGCTGGATCGGGCCATCAGCCCCAGGAGCCGGGCCAGGCCGGGCCGTGTGGCTGGGCTACGTTCAGCTGCTAGGTCCGTGAGAGTGCATCTTCTGTGCACGAACCCAAATCTGGTTGGATCTCTCATTCCTGTTCCATTTGTTCATTTTTATCTTCATTCTGTATTCCAACAGCTAGTGTGATCTGGCTCCCATCACTTATCCTTCTGGACTCTGTTTTATTCCCCCTGGGTTCCAGAGGTGAAAGGTCAACATCTGGTCTGTTGCCCATCCTCCTTCCTCACCCAGGTCTTGTTTAACTCCCTCATAGTTGACCCACAGTAAGACTGGCTGAGGCATGGGAGCACTCACAGTGGAAAGCCAGGCTTTCCGTTTCATTGGAGCCTTGGTTTAAAGACTGATCAGTCTTGTGTCCCCCTTGTACTGTAGAGCACTCAATTCATTTATTGCTGCTGCGCTGGCTGTAAATCTTCAGTGACCACTGGCTGGGAGGAGGTAGCTAAGTCCTTCCTTCTGATTTATCCCTGTTCTAATCCTGCATGGCATGTTATGACCTGCTCCCGAGACCTCTGATCACTCTCTGTGGAAGGTGACCTGGCCCAATCTTCAGGAATACATCATCTGAGCAATGGTTCATCCAAGATGAAAACTATAATTCCCACTTGTTCCTGTTCACAGCCCCGGCACTTAGGTAGTGATCACAATAGGACTCCATTTGGGCCATTAACTTTGTGCTGGCTCTGAAAAATGGAATTAAATCCACTCTCCCCTACTCTTTGCCTGTAACCCTGTGTAATAATGCATATAGAGAGGCAAATATTGGCCCTCAGATTGGGAGAAACCAGCTGCTTGTTTCTTTTTCTTGAAGCACCGCAGGAGCTATATTACATCCACCAGCGAAGAGATTTATCTGTTCATGTAAAAGTTGGCATCTCTGACAGCATGCTGTGCCATTCCCGTGGCCAGCATGGCACTCCCTCTGCACGTTCCCACCCTGGGGGCAGTGTGGTGCTCCCACAGCATTGCATGGCAGTGTCACCCTGGAGTTTGGAGCTCTAATCAGTGGTGTGGGCCTTGATCCCCTAAACTCGTGACTCCAGTGAGACTGTTTCCAACTGAACCACAGCTGACCCTCTGTTTTGTCCTCTATATCTGGGTGTGCTCACTCTCTTCAAAATCTTCTGTTAGATTTGAAGATGTATATCATAATTCCAGATGTAAGGATGGTTGCTAGGAGAAGAGTGAAGATAATAGAATGTTGTGCTAATTGAGGTGATGGTTAAATATTAGGGGGAAATCTTTGCAGAAGAGTTAGATTTTAAGGGTTCACATTTTATGATTCAATCTAGCCTTGGGTATGACTAATTGGGTAAGCGTCGGGGTGGGCTGGGAGGGTGACTGGATAATTGTACACTATATTAGGTGCCAGTACCTCGAGTACAGGAAAGGTAACTAAAGAAGCAGTGAGTGTAGCTGTGAAAATCTTGATCCGTCTTATGTGTTTGCCTTCTGACAGCGTGTTCATTTCGTTTCCGATCCGTGCACATTGAACATCAATGACGTGGCCTTTGGTGTGACTTCAACTGATGTCCTCTTTCATATGGGAGCAGAGGAGATTAACAGGTACGTGTGCAGCCAGTAGCATTATTTGCAGAGAAGCTGGCAGTGTTCTGCAGAATCCCTTCGGATGTATTTAATTGTTGAGATATACTTACCTCCTTTGTTCTCTCTCTCTCGACTTGATTCTACTGTTCTGCTCTCTGTTGGCCTCCCTAGTTGCAATTGAATTAAACATAAACTCTGCTCCTGAGCTGCACCAAGTCTTGTTCACTGTGGTCCTCACAGTCTAGCAGCATCTTAATTCTTGAAAAGATTTTTAAAACCCTGTTTTCGATTCCTTCTGTGGCCTCACCACCACCAGCATTACCCCTAGGACACTGTAATCCTCTCATTGGGAGGCAAGGGAGTTGAGGATTATGAGGTGCAGTCAGGAGAATGAGGCTGAAGCCATTATCAGATCAATCAAGGCCTTATTAAATGGTGGAGCAGTATGAGGAGCCTACTGCTGCTGCAGAGCCCTCTGTTCCTAATGTTGGGCACCACCTTATTGTCATTATTGTGTCATTGGTAGCTGTGCTGTCTGCCTCCTCAGCCCCATTATCTGAAATCCTCTGTCTTCTCGCTCTCCATCTTTCTTCAAGTTGCTCTTCAAAACACCTACCTTCTTCTCAAGACAGGAGGAGCTGTAGATGCTGGAGAATCTTCTTCCTGAAGCAGGGTCTAGGCCCGAAACATCAGCTTTCCTGCTCCTCTGATGCTGCTGGGCCGCTGTGTTCATCCAGCTCCACACCTTGTTATCTCAGATTCTTCCCAATCTTTGCCTTGGTTTCAGATGTTGTCTGATGTGGCTTGTTTGAAGAATGTTTGGGAGACTTTATAGCACAGAAGCAGCTGTACAGATGGTACTGATTAGTGGATGAACAGTCGTGGTTACCTTGAAGATATAGGGAGGATTCCGAGTGATTTGTGACACTACCACGTGGCAGAACGGCAGTTTACGGGTCCTGGCCAGGAGTCCATGATGAGAGCTCATCAGCTTGGTGGGGAAGAAATTTCTTCATTCATTCATGAATTGTGGGCATCGCTGGCTAGGACAACGTTTATTGCCTGTCCCTAACAGCTAAGAGGATGTTTAAGAGTTGCTGAGGTTGATGTGGAGTCACGTGTAGACCAGACTCTGTTAGGGCAGTAGATTTCCTTCCCAAAAGTGAACCAGATGAGTTTTTGCAACAGTTGGTAGTGGCTGCTTTTGCCCTGGTCACCGTTAAATGAGCTTTTACTTCTACATCTTTGTTAATTTCAAATGACACCTTCCGCTAGGGTAAATCCGCGGCCCCAGAACATAAACAAACCGAAGTTGCTGGAAAAGCTCAGCAGGTCTGACAGCGTCTGTGGGTCACGTGACCCGAGACATTAACTTTGATTTCTCTCCACAGATGATGCCAGGCCTGCTGAGCTTTTCCAGCAATTTCTGTTTCTTTTTTCTGATTTACAGCATCTGCTGTCCTTTTCAGTTTTCCTGAGAACATTACCCAGGCAGGTCTCAGCCCACTGGTATGACCACCCCATGCCACAGCCACCTCCCCAATCTAAAGCAACTTCTTTGCCACAGATTTTGTTTGAAGTAGGGACTGTAGTGATCTTCTGAAGGAAAATACAGTGAATATTTGTGGCAAATCAAGATACAGAGCACCGGTGAGAGCGCAGGCTGAGGGTATAAATTTTGGATTGCTTAGACCATAAGACCATAACACATAGGAGGAAAGGTAAGGCCAATCGACCCATTGAGCATTTAAATCATGGCTGATGGGCATTTCAACTCCATTTCCCTGCACTCTCCCCGTAGCCCTAGATTCCTTCTGAGATCAAGAATTTGTTGATCTCTGCCTTGAAGGCATCCAACGTCCCGGCCTCCACTGCACTCTGCGGCAATGAATTCCACAAGCCCACCACTCTCTGGCTGAAGAAATGTCGTCTCATTTCAGTTTTAAATTTACCCCCTCTAATTTTAGGGCTGTGCCCACGGGTCCTAGTCTCTCCGCCTAACAGAAACAACTTCCTAGCGTCCACCCCTTCTAAACCATACATTATCTTGTAAGTTTCTATTAGATCTCCCCTCAACCTTCTAAACTCTAATGAATACAATCCCAGGATCCTTAGCCGTTCATCATACGTTAAACCTATCATTCCAGGGATCATCCGTGTGAATCTCCGCTGGACACGCTCCAAGGCTAGTATGTCCTTCCTGAGGTGTGGGGCCCAAAATTGCACACAGTATTCTAAATGGGGCCTAACTAGAGCTTTATAAAGCCTCAAAAGCACATCACTGCTTTTATATTCCAACCCTCTTGAAATAAACAACAACATTACATTCGCTTTCTTAATCATGGACTCTACCTGCAAGTTAACCTTTAGAGAATCCTGGACCAACACTCCCAGATCCCTTTGTACTTCTGATTTGCGAATTTTCTTACCGTTTAGAAAATAGTCCATGCCTGTATTCTTTTTTCCAAAGTGCAAAACCTCACATTTACTCAGTGTGCTGGCACAGGAATGATGGGCTGAATGTCTCCAGCTTTCATGCTGAGTTTCCCTGTGAAGGATGTAATTATCCAGTCCTAATGTTGGCCATGGTGAGTGGGTGGTACACAATGGTGATGGTGTAGAGGGAGATGTTTCATGGGGCCACCTCGTGGTGAAAACCTGAGCAGCCACTGTGTGATGCTTCACAAAGTGAAACAGAAGGGGCGTGATTGACGTAGCAAGTTAACATGTGGCACTTGGTACAGCGTCAGCTCTAATAACCCTGGGGAATTATGGGAACTGTGAGCACGAATTTTCATGTCTGTGTGTGTGTTTCACTATAAAGGGAGAGCCATGTAATTTTGTCAAATGTCTATTTGCACTATCTTACTCCCAAGAAATCAAAGTTTGGACAGGCAAGACCCCCCCCCCCCCCCCCCCCCCGCAATCCATTTTGACTGCAGTTTACTATTCAGGGCTGCCCCCCACCCCCCAAACATCTCTCTTTTCCTCCTCCCCCCCCCCCCCCCCCCCACAACGTTCTTTCATTTCTCTCTCTGACTGTCTTCTGTCTATTCCCTGATCCCGAATGCTGTCTGTCTGACATTTTCTCTCTCTCCTGCCGCCCACTCTGCTCTTCTCCCTCCCGCTCTGCCCCTCCTCCCCCCCCCTCCCCCACCACCGCGCACACTCTATCTCCCTCTCTGAACCCTTGCTTGCGCTCGCTCTTTGCACCTCGCTCTGTCTCTGTCTCCCTCTCACACTGTTTCACATCTGGAAAAGTTATGACATTCATTACACCATAATTGGCTGAAGTATTTTGGGGACGTTGCCATTTTGGCAGCTGTGTTTTCCAGTGCCTGTGATCCTGCTGGAGGGCACTCTGGCTGTGCACACCTCTCCTGTTTACCACATTCCTGCACCCTGTCTTCATCTGTTTATAGAGATTAAAGAGACGATACTTGGATATTGCAGCTGTTTAATATCAGGTTTATTGATGCGTGTGTCACTGGGGCTAGATTGATTTTAGTTTAAACAAACAAGTTAGTATTCCTCATCAGTTTCTTGAGAGCAACAAGTCAGACGAGTAATTCTTTTAAAATCTGAAATATGTGAAGAATGTCTCAGGGCAGTGAGGTTTGACTTGTCAGGGAGAGTAGATGTGTTCTGCTTGTATTTCTAGGCTTATGCCCCACCTGTTTTCTGTCTGTGCTTTGAAGCTCAATGCCTGCTCACAATAACCAAGTGCCCTGATGTGGTGTGAGAGCTTGAGAATTGAGTGCCAACAGCAGTCTGTCTGGGCATTTGAGGAAATACGAGGCGATCCTACCCTCCTTGGTGTGTGTAGAGTTATGCCTTCTCACATCCCTTCCCAGCAGGAGGCTATGGCAAGACACATGTTCAAATGTATGCGTGATTGCTCAGGCACGCACGTACACATACATGCTGATTCCTTTCCATCTCCTCTTGGGTTTCCAGTTGTTACCTGATTTGCGAAGGATCAGTGGGCTTGGTTCTGTGAACGAATCTCGGAACAAACTTGCAGTCCTAAACCTTCCAGATTGACCCTGTGAGTAAAAGATGCTTGGGAAAACGACTTTATTCATTGTTCTGAGAATACGAGACTAGAAAGTATTGTCGTGCGTGGGAAATCATATCCCTCAAGCTTGATTGAGCTTTTTGAAGTGACACAGAAGGTGGATGAGGACAGAGCAGTAAATATTGCCTTGCTGAAGTTCATATACACAATAAACAAGGTTCCTCACAGTAATCGGTTAGCAAAGTTAGATCACATGGGATCCAGAGGAGCTAGCCACTTGCATATGAACTTGGTTTGAAGGTAGGAGACAGAGGGTGGTGGTGGAGGATTGCTTCTCAAACTGGAGCCCTGTGACCAGCAGTGTGCCACGAGGATCGGTGGTGGATCCACCGCTTTTTGTTATTTATATAAATGATTGGGATGTCAATGTAAGAGGTATGGTTAGTAATCTTGCAGATGGCACCAAAATTGGAGGATAATGGGCAGTGTGAAGCAGGTCACTTCACAGTACAATGAGACCTTGATCAGATGGGCCAAGGAGTGGCAAATGGAGTTTCCTTTAGATAAACATGGTAAGGCAGACCAGGGCAGGACTTATAAACTTAATGGTAAGATCCTAGGACTGTTGCCAAACAAAGACCTTGGGATGCTGGTTCACCATTCCTTGGAAATGGATTCTCAAGTATCGGGATACTAAAGGAAGTGTATGGTACGCTTGCCTTTATTGGTCAGTGTTTTGAGCACAGGAGTTGGATTGTCACATTGTGGCTGTACACGACATCGGTTAGGTCACTCCTGGAATACTGAGCTCATTTCTGATCTCCAGAAAGATGTTGTAAGGGTTGGAGCTTTGGGGAGAGGCTGAATGGAGGGGGTGGGTGAGGAGAAGGGGGAGTGGGATGTTTGTGGATGTGGTGCCAATTGAGCGGGGGCTGCTTTGTCCTGGATGGTGTCGAGCTTCTTGAGTGTTGTTGGGGCTGCCCCCACCCAGGGGCAAGTGGGAGGTATTCCATCCCACTCCTGACTTGGGCCTTGTAGATGGTGGGGCAGGCTTTAGCGGGGGTTACTCGCTGCAGGATTCCCAGCCTCTGACCTGCTCTTGTAGCCCCTGTGTTTATGTCGTGAGTCCAGTTGAGTTTCTGGTCAATGGGAACCCCCAGCATGTTGATAGTGGGGGATTCGGTGATGGTAACACCATTGAATGTAAAGGGACGGTGGTGAGATTGTCTCTTATTGGTGATGGGCATAGCCTCGCGTTTGTGTGGCGCGAGTGTCACTTCCACTTCTCAGCCTGAGCCTGGGTATTGTCCAGATCTTGTTGCATGTGAACACGGACTGCTTCAGTGCCTGAGGAGCCACGAATGGGACTGAACCTTGTGCAATCATCAGCGACCATCCCCATTTCTGACGTTATGATGGAGGGAAGGTCGTTGATGAAGCAGCTGAAGGTGGCTGGGCCGAGGACATTACCCTGAGGGACTCCTGCAGAGGTGTCCTGCAGCTGAGATCATTAACATCCAACAACCACAGCCACCTTCCCATGTGTCAGGTATGACTCCAACCACCGGAGAGTTTTCCCCCTCATACCCACTGATTCCAGGTTTGCCAGGGCTCCTTGATGCCACACTCGGTCGAATGCAGCCTTGATATTAAGGGCTGTCTCTCTCCCCTCACCCTCTGGAGTTCAGCTGTTCTGTCCGTGTTTCAACTGAGGCTGTAATGAGCTCAGGAGCTGAGTGGCCCTGGCAGAACCCAAACTGGGCGTCACTGAGCAGGTGCTGCTTGATAGCACTGTCACTGACACTTTCCATCACTTTACTGACGATCAAGAGGAGACTGATGGGGCGGTAATTAGCCGGGCTGGATTTCTCCTGCTTTTTGTGTACAGGACATACCTGGGGCAATTTTCCACATTGTCGGGTAGATCCCAGTATTGGCTCAGGGAGCGACAAGTTCTCATTGAAAAGATCCCTACGGTGTGGAAACAGGCCCTTCGGCCCAACAAGTCCACACAGACCCTCAGAGCACCCACCCCCTATAACCCACCTAATGTACAAGTTCTGGAGCAAGTCTCCAGTCCCATTGCTGGAATGTTGTCAGGGCCCATAGCCTTTGCTGTGTCTCCAACCGTTTCTTGATATCATGTGGAGTGAATTGAATTGGCTGAAGACTAGTATCTGCGAAACTGGGGACAACTGGAGGAGACCGAGGTGGATCATCCACTCGGCACTTCTGGCTGAAGATCACTGTGAAAGCTTCAGCCTTATCTCTTTGCACTGATGTGCTGGGCTCTTCGGTCATTGAGGATGGGAATATTTGTGGAGCTTCTTCCTCCAGTGAGTTGTTTAATTGTCCACAAGCCCTGGATTCACCCCTGGATGTGGCAGGACTGCAGAGCTTAGATCTGATCTGGTGGTTGTGGGATCGCTTAGGTCTGGATATTGCTTGCTGCTTTCGCTGTTTGGCGTGTAAGTAGTCCTGTTTAGTGGTTTCACCAGATTGATACCTCATCTTCAGGAATGCCTGGTGCTGCTCCTGGCACACTCTCCTGCACTCTCCATTGAACCAGAGCTGATCCCCGGGCTTGATGGTAATGGTTGTGTGGGGGATATGTTGGGCCATGAGGTTGCGCTGGAGAACAATTCTGTTGCTGTTGATGGCCCACAGCGCCTCGTGGATGCCCAGTCTCGAGTTGCTAGATCAATGCGAAGTCTGTCCCATTGAGCACGGTGATAGTGCCACACGACACAATGGAGGGTATTCTCAATGTGAAGGTGGGAGTTCGTTTCCACAAGGACTGTGTGATGGTCGCTCTTACCGCTACTGCCATGGACAGATGTAACTGCAGCTGGCAGGTTGGTAAGGCTGGTTCTAGTCTATTTCTCCCTCACCACCTGCTGCAGACCCAGTCTCGCAGCTTTCGAACCCGACTAGCTTGATCTGTCGTACTGCTGCCGAGCCACTGTTGGTGTTGGATATTGAAATCCCCCACCCAGAGTGCATTTTGTGCCCTTACCACCCTCCGTGCTTCCTCCCAGTGTTGCTCAACATGGAGGAGAGACTGATTCATCAGCAGGTGGAGGACAGTATGTGGTGATCAGTTGGAGGGTTCCTTGCCCATGTTTAACCTGAAGCCATGAGACTTCATGGGGTCCAGAGTCAATGTTGAGGACCCCTGACTGTATCCCACTGTGCCACCCCCCTCTGCTGGGTCTGTCCTGCCCGTGAGACAGGAGATATCCAAGGATGGTGATTGTTTTGTTGGGGACATTGTCTGTAAGGTATGATTCTGAGAGTTTGACTATATCAGGCTTTGCTTGACTAGTCTGTGAGACAGCTGTCTCATTTTTGAATTGGACCAAAAGGTCTGTTTCTGTGCTGTAAGGAAACTTATCATTCTGTTGGGTTCATCTATCCAACTCACTTTACGTGATAAAACCTTCAAGCAGCCAATGCAGAGCAGATAAACAATTGCCATTCACAATTTAGAAGGCAATGATCCAACTGATTTAGTGTTATCTGAATTCCTGGGATTGGACTGGAACAGCCAGTTCCCTGTTCTAATATTTTTGTTTACACACAGGAGGTGTTTTACCCTCTTGTAACCTCCGGTTACTTCCAGCGTGTCTCGAAGGCAGTGGGGTTTACAGTTTGTCAGCTGCCCTTGATGCATAACCAAGCTGCTGTGCCTGTGACTGCCCAGAAAGTTAGCCCAGGGCTGTGACATTTGGGCTTCGACCTGCCTGCATTCACTGTCCACTTGGAGTGCAGTTGCTGTGTGATTGTTCGTTGCGGAGCTGGAGGAACACCGCGGGTCAGGCAGCATTAGAGGGGTAGGAGAGTCGACGTTTCAGAACTGAAGGGTCCCATGACCCAAAACGTTGACTTTCCTACTCCTCTAATGCTGCCTGACCTGCTGTGTTCCTCAGTCCCACACTGGGTTGTCTCTGACTCCACCATCTACAGTCCTTACTATCTCCCTGTGCGATTGTTCCTGTCCGATTCCAGGGTGCAGAGATTGACTCAGATAGCAGGAACTGTAGATGCCGGAGAATCTGAGACGACAAAGTGTGGAGCTGGATGAACGCAGCAGGCCAAGCAACATCAGAGGAGCAGGAAGGCTGACGTTTTGGGCCTAGACCTTTTTTCATTTTCTGCTCTTCTGATGCAGCTTGGCCTGCTGTGTTCGTGCCGCTCTACACCATGTTATCTCTTATTGCAGAGATTGACTGCTGCCTCAGCTGGCCAGACTTCCCTGTATGACCTCTGTGCAGTCCATCTGCATCACTCTTTGTAGACAGCTCAATTTAGAGTTTTGTAGAGATTGGCAGCAGAAACACTATGAATAGCTTTGTTTCTGAAATCAAGCTTGCCAACCCTCAACTGTTGGCTCACCTCCTTGTTTGCCCCACTCCAGTGTTTGTGTAATATAGCTGATGCTGCGATGTCAAACTGTCCCAAAGCTAGCAAAGCAAAAAAAACTCGAAAGTAACAAGGATATGATAGAAAACAGATGCAGAAAGGGCTGAGCTGCCACCACAACATGATGAATGTTGAAAGCCTGCCAATTCCAGCCAGTCCTTTTTCCAATCTGCACTAAGCTCATAATTGATGGTGTTATGAGTGTGGTAAATATATTGCACTAACAAAACCTTTGGGCTCTTCAGATTTGTTTGTTTCCAGCCTGTTATTGACAGTTAAATGTTGCAGAAAGAAAGCAGAGATTAGCAAAGGGCTGATCCTAAACTTTGCAGCAGAGTCTGTAACTGGAGTTCCAGGCGAAACTCGTGCTGCTGTGTTGGGCCCATGGTGGGGGTGGGGACCACAGTATCTGTTTGCTGACCTCCCAGACAGCCCAGGATCCACATCTCCATGGTGGAGTTCAGCTGTCTCCGAGGGTGGGGAAGCAGGCTTGAGTAGGGCCAGGGTCAGTTGCTGGCGAGGTTATGCTGAGTTCTTGTAAATCTCAGGCTCTGACTCAAACTGCAAACTTCCCACAATCATAGAGGTGGACCTCCCATCACTGAGTGCAAGCAAAAAACTGACTTCCTTTCACTGTCTTCTTTATAATTCTCTTGACACTAAGAAGTGTCACATCAGGAGGAATCAGACCATCTGCGTTGAGCGTGTCCTTGTCAGATACCCAACTGCCAGCAGGGCTCACTGGATCGTAGGAGGATTCCAACCCCCACCATTTTACAGCTGCATCACACACCCTGCCTTCAGCTAAGGCTCACTGGTGTGGTACACGGTGCTCTCGCTGCAGTGGCTCAGCATGGCCAACACACCGCAAAACTGCTCTCTGCACCTGAGGGGAACCACTTTTCCTTTCACTCATTATTCAATCTGTCAGAGTTCAGGTTATCTTTACCAAGGAAGGAGCTGGAAAGCAAACTATTCTTGTACATCCCCCAAGTGAGCTTTTAAGTATATAACCCCACTGAGCAAAGTCCTGCAGTAAGAGAATGGAGCGCCATTAACTGCTGTCATACCCACTGACAAAACGACGTTCTTGGGGGGTGGTGGGGCTACACAGCATTTGTTTCTTTTTGGGTCAGGATAAATGTTCTGTTCAGCAAAATGTAAAATAGTTGTAGAGAGCAAAGTCCAGAAGGGGAGAATGTGCACAACCCAACTCACTCCATGTGCGATGAGTCTAATCGGTTCCCCCAGCTTTTGATTCCCGACTTTAAGAAACACTCTTAACTCCAGCAGCACCCATCTTGCTGGGTGAAACGCAAAGGGCAGTTTCTCTGGTGACCCAAGGCCAGTGTTTATCCCTTAACCAATGTCATTTGAATTGTGATCTGGGCCGTGTGGGAACTTGCTTTGGGAAGGTACATCTTTGGGGCAAGAGATGTATCTGTTGGTTATACGTAGCTGTATTTCACACAGTTCCCTTCTCAGCGAATACTCATCCTGTCCCTTTTATGGAGGCATATTTGCTGTACCGTGTTGTCACAGATAAAGTCCCGGTTTCTGAGCTACAGAAACGATCCAATATTCAAACCTTGGTCTCTGTGGAAACGGCAGTCCGAGGAAGGAGTGACCCTGATTCCTACCTGGAGTACGCTGTTGGAAACCTACCTCCAGCCAACCCAGGAAAGGTACAACATAAGTGTTACACTTCCTATCAATCAGAGCCTGTTTCACTCACCCTGTGCCCACACAGACTTTCAACAGGGTACTCCAAGTAGCACTACCCCTTCGTCAGGCTGCCATTTCCACAGAGACCAGGGTTTAAACATTGCATCATTCCTGGTCGGTGTAGCTCAGAAACAGGGACTTCATCTGTGACAGCCCTGCTCTGTTACTAAAGATTGTACCTGGGTGCTCTGTACCTAAGATGGCACCTGGTTGGTGATCTTGTAACTGAAGAAGCAGTACCTAAAATGGCACTATAAATGGGGAACTTATAAACTTTTCACTGTACACATTTGAGTACGGGTGACGATAAGGCTAATTCAATTCAAAGCGTTATAGCCAGTGATGTGCTATTGAAGCATTCTCACTTTTGTGAGAAAGCAGCAGCCAATTTGCTCACAGCAAGCTCCTGCAAACCTTAATATGATAACGACCCAGATTATCTGGGATGGTAACCTCCCCTGCTCTGCCACTGTTGGGCGGAATTGAGGATGGTGAGGAGGAAATAAATAGGCTTCAAAGCACCTTAGGTAAATGAGTGGACAAGTACATGGCAAATGCAGTTTAATGTGGATGAGTGTCATGTTATCCACTTTGGTTGAAAAAGCAGAACAATAGAGTACATTTTAAATGTTGCTAGATAGGGAAAGTGAGTTTGCAGAGGGACCTGGGTGTCGTGCTACACCAGTCACCAAAAGCAAGCATGCAGTGCAGCAGAAGTTTGGAATCAAATAGTATGTTGGCCATCATTGCTAGAGGGTTTAAGCTCAGAAGTAGAGATGTCCTGCTGCAGCTGTCTACTAAGGCCTTGTACGACACCTGGAGTACTCTCTCTCCTTGCTCAGAAAAAATATACAGCAAACCTTTATTAACCAGCACCTAGGGAGCCAAGAATGTACCGTCGATCGGATATTCCAGTTGATCAAGGGGACTGTGTAATGTAAAAATGCACATTAAGTAATGGGATTGTAACGCAGGGGGCAAACTTCTCACCACCATACTTTATTTGCAGCATAAGTCATTGAAATCATAATGCAACTTTGCCTTAAATAAAATGTACTGGCAGAGAGTCTTCTCATGCATTCCCCCCTACCTGACTACTTGGAGGGTGTGATGATATAGTAAACTTCTAGTGTTCAGGGTACACAATTTTTGCCAGTGCCTAAGGTAGCATTAAAACTAAGTTTGTTGTACTTGCCTTAGAGAGAGTGCAGTGAAAAGTTCACCAGACTGCTTCCTGGGCTGTTCAGAAGAGATTAGGTCAAATGGGCCTGTACTCACCAGATAAAAACTGAAAGGACTGCAGATGCTGTAAATCAGAAACAAAACCAGAAGGGCCACTCGACCCGAAACATTAACTCTGATTTCTCTCCACAAATGCTGCCAGACCTCCTGAGCTTTTCCAGTGATAACTGTTTTTGTTTCTGCTTCTGTATTTGCTGGAGTTGAGAAGAATGAGAGGAATCTCATTGAAACGTATAAAATTCTGACAGGGCTGGAGGGACTGGATACAGAGATGATGCTAATCCCTGCTGGAAGTACAGAACAAGCGGCTCTCAATCTTGGAATATGGGATAGGCCATTTGGGACTGAGATGAGGAAAGATTTCTTCACTCTGAGGGTTGTGAACCAGTGGAGTTTGCAGCCATAATCGGCTGAAGTTACTGACTGTACTTAAAGAAATAGATTTTAAGACGCTTGAAGGTGGTTTGGATGGTGGTGGATTAAATATGCAGGAGTTGAGATAGAAGATCAGTGATGGAGCAGGCTCAATGGGCCGAACTGCCACCTCAGCCCATGTTTTCCACATTGCTATCCTGTTAACCAGCTGATAGGCCAGTCAGCCTTACTCGGTTCTTGACTCTGGCTCACAGCAGCCAGGAATCATGCCTGGGACTGTGATCCGTAATGGTAAGTGACATTCTTTTAACCCATGACCATTTGTCTGCCTCCACTTCAGAGCTGGAAAGTTAGATTTCTCATTTTCTGAGATAATGGGAACTGCAGATGCTGGAGATTCCAAGATAATAAAATGTGAGGCTGGATGAACACAGCAGGCCAAGCAGCATCTCAGGAGCACAAAAGCTGACGTTTCGGGCCTAGACCCTTCATCAGAGAGGGGGATGGGGGGAGGGAACTGGAATAAATAGGGAGAGAGGGGGAGGCGGACCGAAGATGGAGAGTAAAGAAGATAGGTGGAGAGAGTGTAGGTGGGGAGGTAGGGAGGGGATAGGTCAGTCCAGGGAAGACGGACAGGTCAAGGAGGTGGGATGAGGTTAGTAGGTAGCGGGGGGTGCGGCTTGGGGTGGGAGGAAGGGATGGGTGAGAGGAAGAACCGGTTAGGGAGGCAGAGACAGGTTGGACTGGTTTTGGGATGCAGTGGGTGGGGGGGAAGAGCTGGGCTGGTTGTGTGGTGCAGTGGGGGGAGGGGACGAACTGGGCTGGTTGAGGGATGCAGTAGGGGAAGGGGAGATTTTGAAACTGGTGAAGTCCACATTGATGCCATATGGCTGCAGGGTTCCCAGGCGGAATATGAGTTGCTGTTCCTGCAACCTTCGGGTGGTATCATTGTGGCAGTGCAGGAGGCCCATGATGGACATGTCATCAAGAGAATGGGAGGGGGAGTGGAAATGGTTTGCGACTGGGAGGTGCAGTTGTTTTTTGCGAACTGAGCGGAGGTGTTCTGCAAAGCGGTCCCCAAGCCTCCGCTTGGTTTCCCCAATGTAGAGGAAGCCGCACCGGGTACAGTGGATGCAGTATACCACATTGGCAGATGTGCAGGTGAACCTCTGCTTGATGTGGAATGTCATCTTGGGGCCTGGGATGGGGGTGAGGGAGGAGGTGTGGGGACAAGTGTAGCATTTCCTGCGGTTGCAGGGGAAGGTGCCGGGTGTGGTGGGGTTGGAGGGCAGTGTGGAGCGAACAAGGGAGTCACGGAGAGAGTGGTCTCTCCGGAAAGCAGACAGGGGAGGGGATGGAAAAATGTCTTGGGTGGTGGGGTCGGATTGTAAATGGCGGAAGTGTTGGAGGATGATGCGTTGTATCCGGAGGTTGGTAGGGTGGTGTGTGAGAACGAGGGGGATCCTCTTGGGGCGGTTGTGGCGGGGGTGGGGTGTGAGGGATGTGTCGCGGGAGACGCGGTCAAGGGCGTTCTCGATCACCGTGGGGGGAAAGTTGCGGTCCTTAAAGAACTTGGACATCTGGGATGTGCGGGAGTGGAATGTCTTGTTGTGGGAGCAGATGCGGCGGAGGCAGAGGAATTGGGAATAGGGGATGGAATTTTTGCAGGAGGGTGGGTGGGAGGAGGTGTATTCTAGGTAGCTGTGGGAGTCGGTGGGCTTGAAATGGACATCAGTTACAAGCTGGTTGCCTGAGATGGAGACTGAGAGGTCCAGGAAGGTGAGGGATGTTTTCATTTTCTGGCCTGCCTTGCACAGCTGGAAGCCCTGGGACGGTGCATCGTATGCTGGATTTATCAGATACTAAAAATTCCAGGATCCCGAATGCTAATGACGTTTCTGGCTTGTGTTATCTCGAGTAACGAGCTTCCTGAAGAGCTATTCCTGGAGAGGTGGCCCCATCTGTCCTCCAGCAGTTGTTTCCTGTAGGGTCTGGGGATCTGTTAAATTCCTTGGGCACCTTTGAGTTGTAAAGCCTGGCTTTGCCGGACCTCTTACATGTAAGGTGACTTTTCTGATCCTCAGGCAGTGTGTCTCTGAAATAACCGTTACCCAGCTGTGTAAAGCAACGATGCCTGTCTACATGTCACACTAGGATCTAGACTGGTGTCAGATAGCAATGTTGTTCAGCTAAGATGCACAATACCTTTACAGTACTTCCCAGGAAGATCCAGGGACACTTGACAGTCTAATTCATTCACTCAGTGTAGTGATTGTCTTGCCAAGAAGCTGACCAGTCTAGAGCTCTGTTTTATTTCGTCAGAAAAGAGGCGACTGAAGGGATGGAGTTCTTTTAAAATGTTGTTTTGATCGAGTAGACATATGGGAGAACAGAACAGAGGGAGGCCATCGGTTTAAAACAACCACTCAGAAATCCACTCGGGCATGCAGGAGAAAGTTCTTTCCCCAGAGAGTGGCAGAGAGCGCACTTCCACAGGAAACAGCAGATGTCAATAGTATCAATGTATTTAAGGGCTGATTAAATGCACGAGGGAGAAGGTTGGAGAACGTTAGAGATTACAGATTTAAAAAACATTTGAATCAGTTGCAATCACAGGCCATTCAGCCCCTCGAGCCAGGTCAGTAAGGTCATGGCTGTTCTGATCACTTTGTATTCCACTAACCCCCGATTAATCTTCACCTTTTTTGCTCTTCAAGAATCTATGCACCTCTGCCTTAAAGTGATGCAAAAATCTGCTTCTACCTGAAAGAATTCCAAAGACATGTGGAAAATGTTAACGGTGTAGTGGGGGAGGTCGGCGGGTCGTCTGCCGAAGGTTTTCGGAGAGTCACTTCGGAAGTTGTAGCTGGGCTTGTTGAGTTGTTCACCAAGCTGGTAGCTTGGTTTGCAGATGTTCACAGTCATCGTGGAAGTTTGGGATCGGGGCAAGGAATCCTCACTCACTGAGAAACAGGATTGAAGAATATTCTTTGCTGTGTGGACCAAGGCTTGGAACTCTTCAGCAGTGAATATAAACATCATGCATTTGTATTTTGATAAGACTATTAAAGTATACAGGAAATGGGATTAGATTTGACAGCTGCGGTGAAGAGCCAGTGATTTGAATGCTGGATGATTCCTGATCTTCACATTTGTTCTGAGGTCAAGTTGTAGTCTTGTTTATGGATGTGTGGAGCCAGTGACTCAGCCAGTAATGTTGTGCATCTTTCCATCTGCAGTCCCCCAGGCGGATCAGACCGATTTACAAGAATCCTCAAGCACATTCTGACCCAGAGAAGGTGAGAGAATCATTTTTATCCACTCCCACCCTCTCCCAAAGGTGCTGACTTTTATCAGGCCCTGGATCCCCCCATCCTTCCGTACCTAACTGTGCACTGACGTGTGAAATTGGACAGTCAGTGCAGACCCCTCACATTCTGTACCCCCGCCCTTTCGCTGTCTCTCTCGCTGAAAGGATCCGTGAGAATTCAACCTCCAGCCTTGAGCTTGCCACTTGTGAACATTTGAGTGTTTCTGGAAAGTTTGATTAAACCATCCAGCAATGTGACAAATGAAAGCGCTGCTGATTTGCCAGGGAATTGCAAACACTGTCAGCTCTTAGACTCTTATGCCCCACCTTGATATGGACATATATCAGCTGTCCCTTCATTGTAGCTACGACAAAATCCTGAAGCTGCTGACCTAACAGCATAATTCTTGTTTACTGTTCATTCCTATCTTCTCTGGCAGACAATAACTAACAGGCGTATCCAATCTCAAATGCATACAAAAGTCTAATTAGGAAAGATTTTCTTTGGCGCATTCTGGATAAAGTGCCTCAGTGATGAACTACGGTTTATTTGCCTAATAGCTCAAGGGGGAGGGCAGGATGAATGTGTATTGCCAAAGAATATTGGATTGTTGGCTAACAGCCTTTTCTTTCCTTCACCACCTCCCCCACCCCACACAGTTACTACCCTCTGTACCCACCCGCAGAGGAGATGAACATACATTACGAGTATCTGCAGTTGTACGCACAGCTCCCTGTTACTCCTGATGTTTTAGTTGTGCCCTCTGAGCTGCGATATTTTATTAAGGTGAGGAGCCTGTAATTATCAGCATGTGACTCCTGCCAATCTAGTAATTACTGTGCGCGCTGGCTGCTGCCGTTTGATCTTTATGACAGTATCTTTGATACCTTTATCTAATATAAACACAGGACGAGTTGGCCAGGCACTGGACCTTTACCTCAGCATTCCAAGTAACCCAAAGAGGGATGTTACTGGCTGCGTGAGAAGTAACTTTGGCAGTTCTGCTACCCACCATTTAAGGATGCGCGGCATGACATTCTGTGAATTTGGTGAATTCTGGCTCAAACAGTGCAACCCGTGCTGTGGGATCCATTGACGTTGGGGCAAAGGGGTTTGAGATTTTGATAGATTTGGATGTTCCTTCGTGTGTTTGAGCTAATCCCTGCCAACTCTGGCTCATGTCTAATCAGCGCTGATCGTAATTCCAGATCCCAGATTTCGTCAACTCATGCATGAGACCATTGCTTAGTTTGACGTGGAAGTTGACTTCTCTTCCTTTAGACCTATGTATGCGAACCTGTTTGAAGGTTCACAAGCCAGCCTAATAGGTACCAACCACTGGCATTGATTGGGACTTCCTTAATTGCTGTTGTGTGAATCTGTGCTGGCCCTTTTGCAAGGTGCTTTACTTTGTGTTTATCCTTTAACATGTTTGCCTGCAACGAAGGAGGGGGATGCTACCTGTGGGGAGGGATGGATGGAAGGAAAGCTGGGCTAGGACAGAGGCACTGATTGAGAAAACTGTGCGTTAATCTTTGGTCACCTCTGTGCTTTATCCAAAATCAGGATGTTCTGGGTTGCATCTGCATCAACCCTGGGAGGTTAACCAAGGGCCAGGTTGGTGGGACCTACGGGCGCCTGTTTGTACAGAAACGGAGTGGTGAACTGGCAGATCGTCAGACTCCCTGTGTGGCTGCACAAGTGGTGAAAATTTGATCCTCTCGAGGTAGATCGACATTCTCCCATGGCCCCAAACAGGGGAGAATTGCTGGGCAGAAGCAGGAATGTCAGGCAGGCCTCACTGAGAGCCACCTCACTCTTCTGGACATGCTATTGGCATTCTTCTCTGGATCCTTCAGCAAAACTCAGTTCATCTGAGATCATTTTACCTGACACCCAGGACTTGTTGAAACAGGATGACATTCGCTCCATAGTTTGTCTCTGTGTCTGTCTGTGCCCCTCTGTCTGTGCCCCTCTGTCTGTGCCCCTCTGTCTGTGCCCCTCTGTCTGTGCCCCTCTGTCTGTGCCCCTCTGTCTGTGCCCCTCTGTCTGTGCCCCTCTGTCTGTGCCCCTCTGTCTGTGCCCCTCTGTCTGTGCCCCTCTGTCTGTGCCCCTCTGTCTGTGCCCCTCTGTCTGTGCCCCTCTGTCTGTGCCCCTCTGTCTGTGCCCCTCTGTCTGTGCCCCTCTGTCTGTGCCCCTCTGTCTGTGCCCCTCTGTCTGTGCCCCTCTGTCTGTGCCCCTCTGTCTGTGCCCCTCTGTCTGTGCCCCTCTGTCTGTGCCCCTCTGTCTGTGCCCCTCTGTCTGTGCCCCTCTGTCTGTGCCCCTCTGTCTGTGCCCCTCTGTCTGTGCCCCTCTGTCTGTGCCCCTCTGTCTGTGCCCCTCTGTCTGTGCCCCTCTGTCTGTGCCCCTCTGTCTGTGCCCCTCTGTCTGTGCCCCTCTGTCTGTGCCCCTCTGTCTGTGCCCCTCTGTCTGTGCCCCTCTGTCTGTGCCCCTCTGTCTGTGCCCCTCTGTCTGTGCCCCTCTGTCTGTGCCCCTCTGTCTGTGCCCCTCTGTCTGTGCCCCTCTGTCTGTGCCCCTCTGTCTGTGCCCCTCTGTCTGTGCCCCTCTGTCTGTGCCCCTCTGTCTGTGCCCCTCTGTCTGTGCCCCTCTGTCTGTGCCCCTCTGTCTGTGCCCCTCTGTCTGTGCCCCTCTGTCTGTGCCCCTCTGTCTGTGCCCCTCTGTCTGTGCCCCTCTGTCTGTGCCCCTCTGTCTGTGCCCCTCTGTCTGTGCCCCTCTGTCTGTGCCCCTCTGTCTGTGCCCCTCTGTCTGTGCCCCTCTGTCTGTGCCCCTCTGTCTGTGCCCCTCTGTCTGTGCCCCTCTGTCTGTGCCCCTCTGTCTGTGCCCCTCTGTCTCCCTGATGCGTTGGAGCACTGAGATGTAATGTAAAACTGAATTTTTGATGAGGTTTCATGTAAATAAATGCTTTGATTGTTCTGTTGTATTCTGGAGAGACTAAGTTTTAATTTTGAGAGTCAGGTGGTGAGCTCATGTCTTGCCCAGCAAGGAACACCTTGCTGCTGGTTTCTAAGGAAGATAGGAACAGCTGCTCCCAAAACATAGCTCGGGGTGACCGTATGGAGGCTGGAAACCTGTAACTGACAGCTGCATGTATTTATCGAGCACTTTTGACATGGGAAGTAAGAGTAGGCCATTTGGCTTAGCAAGTCTTTTCTGTCGTTCAGCTCGATCGTGGCTGATCTTCTCCCTCAGTCATTTTCCAATGCTATCCTTGTATCCCATACTATCATTTCAGATAAGGAATATCTGTCCCAAACCTTTGAAATCATACAAAATATTACAGTAAGACCCATACATAGGTATTAGGACAAACTTCTAAAACTTGGCCATTGGGACTAGGCTTTGAGGAGTGTTTTAATGACAATTTTAGGGAGTGAAATCCAAAGCTTAGATTCTGGAAGACTGAAGGGACAGTCACCAATGGCGATGGGAAGGAAGTGGACAAGAGATTGACAAGACCCCCAGAACTGGAGGAATGTAGAGGTTGTAGGACTGGAAGAGGTTGGGGGTGCTGGGGGCCAGGCCATTGGAGGAGGGTGCGAATAAGGGAGCAGCTTTGTTCTGTGGAGCATTGGTAATTACTGTAGGAGGTGGTCTGATAGTATCTGTACCTGAAATGTGTGCCTCAGAGTGATAACAGAATTGTGCTTATAATTCCCTCCTCCTATGGGTAGGAGGGCCACAAAGGCCAGGAAGGGAGTGTTGGGAATACTGCTCTGGGTTGCTGCTCCAACAAGCAATTGACAAACTATCCAGCTGTGTTTGCGGAGGGTGTAGGTGTGAGTGTGTGCCTGTTAAATCCCATCAGTGGCACAACACCAGGTTCAAGCAGCATTTCTGTTGGACCTGCAGCATTTGGTACAGTGTTACCATATCTTCAGCACTTGCTAAAGTACAGGAGTTGTTCCAAAGTGGCCAGTGTGCTATAGAGTAACACTAACCAGCCTGCACATTTAGAAACCATTAGTCAGTGAGGTTGTGGTGCTGTTGGTTAAGGGCCGAATGGTGACCAAGATGTCAGAATAATTCTATGCTCTTTCAGTAATACTAGTGGATTTTTGACGACTACAACCCGAGTGAGCAAAAATAAATCACTTGGTGTTGATTTTACTACAAGCACTGACCCCTATGACAGTTCAGCACTCCCTTGTGCCATTGCCCAATCCAACATGCCCAGTATTAAATATTCGATTGAAAACTCTGGGGACAGGGGTTCAAATCATTGCCGGGTCTGCTGGTGGAATTAAAAATCTGTCTTCGTAATGGTGACTGTGACAACTGTCCTTGACTGTTGGGTTTACTAATGTCCTTTAGGGAAAGAAATCGACTGTCCTTACCTGGTCTGGTCTAAATGTGACTCCAGACCCACACAGGACTCTAAGCTGTCCTCTGGAATTGTCGGGGGAACCATTCGTTTCATAAGGCCGTTAGCATTCAGCAACTATAAAGAAGAAAGGTGATCTGTCCCTTCTGATACTCTTGTACTGTCCTCTTCTGATCATCTCGGCATACTAACTCTGGAAGACCATTCAAACAGGGATCCTGACCACTTCTCTCCATCGTTGGATTGTGCTCGATGCGATTGGAGTTGAATGGCCTAATGGAGCGACCCGAGAAGACTGTTGGCTGTGACAAAGTGGAGCAGTTGCTGTACTCCTTGTGGCATCGCTTTCGCCCCATGGTGGGAAAATAGAGGGAATAAGGGCTTTGGGAATATTGTCAATTGAGAAGAGAGCAGGAAAATACCTGAAGAGGATGTGAACAGGATGATGGAACGGGGGGGAGAAGTGCCTGATGGTATTTGTTGGAGTGAAGTATAAGGTGGTACATTTTGGAAGGAAGAGTGAGGAGAGATTAAATAAAAGGGGGGATAAATAATCTCCAGAAGAGGTACTGTAACAGGGGCACCTGGAGGTATAGGAGCGTAATTATTAAAGACAGCACAGCAGATCGTGGAAGTGAGAGGCAGTTGGGATATTTGGATTTGTAAATAGCGGCATTGGATGAAGAAAAGGAGGGAGTTATAATCAAAACCGAAATAACTGCGGATGCTGTAAATCAGGAACTAAAACAAAGTTGCTGGAAAAGCTCAGCAGGTCTGGCAGCATCTGTGAAGTTAAAAACCGAGTTAACATTTCGGGTCCGGTGACCCTTCCTCAGAGTTGAGGAAGTTCACAGATGCTGCCAGACCTGCTGAGCTTTTCCAGGTAGTTTATAACCGGTCTGCAGAAAATACTGGTTCAGTGTCCACTAGAGTGTGCTGTCCCATTCTGGTGAACACACTCCCGGAAGGATGAGGGGGCTTGAGACGGATGTGAAAAGATTCATGGGAGTGGTTCCAGGGCAGTGCAGTGTCTGTGATTGGCACTGCTGCCTTGAAGTGCCAGGGACCTGGGTTCAATTCCACTGACTGCGTGTGTGTGTGTGTGTGTGTGTGTGTATGGGTTTCCTCTAGGTGCTCCAGCTTCCTCTCTCAGTCCAAAGATGTACAGGTTATTTGGATTGGCCACGCTAAATTGTCCATCGTGTCCAGGGATGTTCAGGCTAGGGAAATGCATGGTTGTGGGGCTGGATCTAGGTGGGGTGATCTTCAAGAGGGTTAGTGTGTACTCAACTGGCTGAATGGTCTACTTCCACACTGTTGGATAAACGTTGGACCTAGTGATGTCCACATCAAAGAAGTAAATTTTTAAAACCCAGGTCACAGTCATGTTGTGTACAGTGAAGTAGAAGATTGGGGATGGTGGGACTGTTCTCTGTACGGACAGGAAGGTTGAGAAGTGTTCAAAAAGGTGAGGGGTGCAGACAGGAGTAGAATGCAAAAAACCTGTTCCCTTTTTGTGAGGACGTCAAGGACCAGGTGACCCGGGTTTAAGGCGATTGCCGAAAGAAACAATGGTGACATGAGGGAAATCTTCCTTGTGTGGAGTGTGGTTTGAGCTTGGCATGTGCTGCCTGAGAATGTGGTGGAGCAGATTCATACTTGACTGTCAGTAGGGACTTGGACAGTTATCTGAAGGAGTACCACTGAAAAGGAGAAAAGAGAAATCAATTATTGAAAGTACATCAAACCCAAAAAATGTGGACTGCAACTGCGCGGGAGTTAACTGGGAATCTGTGCTATGTCCTAAATTAATGTTTTATGGCTTCAAACTTCTGCCATCTGGAATTTTTAAAATCTTAACTCATTGTTAGAGTATTATGTAACTCCCTAAAGGGCTGATTTTTAAGTATTTGGAAAAGTTGACATAATTTCCAAGCATTTTAGTTTTAAATGTCTGAACTTCCACTAAGGAAACGCCATCCTGGTCTTTGTATCGCTCCTAAACCAGAAGCTAGTGCAGCCTGATTAAATGTGGTTAAAGAGAGTAATGGATCACAGCTCTTACCTCACGTTTTCAGCCTGTGAACCTTGTATTTTTCCCCCCTTTTCTTTCCTTACCCCACTATAACCAAGACCTCTGCCTTCCCTCTTGGGTAGTTGTTAAACGCTCCCCAGGGTAGCGTTGGCTCCAACACAGACAGGAGTTCTTCACTCAATGTTATTCCTTAATCAGTACCTAATGTGAGGTGCGGACAACAACAGCACCACCTCCAAATTGTCGTCCTGGTCACTCACTATCCTGACTTGGAATTGTCTTCCTTCAGTGTCACTGGGTCAAAATCCTGGAACTCCCTCCCTGACAGCATTGTTGATGCCTCCATCCCATGGACTGCTGCCACTCGAGAAGGCAGCTCAGCTCCACCTTCTCAAAGGCAATGAACACTGGGCCTAGTGATGTCCACATTTACAAACTCCGGTCATAGTCAGATATTGTGTGGGAGCTTGCTGTGTACAAATTGCCCACTGTGCTGTCTAATTGCGATGGTGACAATACTTCAGGAAAAGTCCATTGTGCACTGTGAAGCTTTGGGACACCCTGAGGTGCTAGAGAAATGGAGTTCTTAAGTGTGACACTCGGATGATTGTTACACTGCCCAGCTTCAACAGCACTCTTTTAAAGAATATCCCACTCAAAAGTTCTTCAGAGTCTCTCTCACTGTGTGTGTAGAGGAAGATATATTCACTAAAGCTAGCAAAGTTTCCACACAAGCAAGCAATTGAGCTGAAACCTTAGACTGTGTGCACTTTAGTTTGAACGCTGCATGATGCCATTTGACCCTAAAGTCATGCCTCTGTTTAGCTCCCTATAGCCACCTGTTACCCAGCTAAATCACACTGAATGTTGAACATAGGGTTACCTTCAGGGGGTCAACTTCCAAAGTAGCTCAGGAAGCTGTGATGATGGGAGGCTGCAGCGTTACAAAAGTAGATCTTTAAGCCATTTCATTTTTGCACTAAATCAAGCAATTACTTCCTCTAACCCCTTGTCTACAGAGGGCTAAGGGGTGATTGAAGGAAGGCCATTGAAGCAACTGGGTCCAGGACACTATCCTGAGGAACTCCTGCAGAGAAGTCCTGATGCTGAGATGACTGACCTCCAACAAACAGCACCATCTTCATTTGTGCCAAAAATGATATTTTCTTCGCAGAGCAGTTATGTCCTATCCACAAAAAAGATATTGATCTTCCAGAGGTGGTGGGCCCAGAGAAGGGTCTAGACCCGAAACGTCAGCTTTCCTGCTCTACTGATGCTGCTTGGCCTGCTGTATTCATCCAGCTCTACACCTTGTTACCCCCGATCCTCTGGTTGCCTGCCACTTCAACACACTACCCGATCCCCGGCCAACATCTTTGTCTCAGACTTGCAGCAGTGATGTCTGAACTTCCACTAAGGAAACGCCATCCTGGTCCTTGCATCACTCCTAAACCAGAAACTAGTGCAGCCTGATTGAATGTGGTTAAAGAGAGTAATGGGTCACAGCTCTTACCTCAGGTTATCGTCACAAACTGGAAGAACAGCACCTCATTTTCCTCTTGGGAACCCTGCAGCCTTCTAGACTCAGTATCGAGTCCAACAACTTTAGGGCTTGAGCTCTCCATGTCCTGACCCCAACCTCCTAACACTAGGCCTGATTATCACGTGGCCTGCTCTTACACACAATCCATTGTTAGCCACTAACTGTCCCCATTAATAGCTATTCACCTTCCTACCCAGATTGTAACCAACTCCTTTGTCTGTCGGACTGTGTTCCCAACTATTGTTTACTCCTTAAGCCATCTTCTGTATATAATCTGCCACTTTCCTACTTATTGTCAGTTCTAAGGAAGGGTCACTCCACCCGAAATTTTTAACTCTGATTTCTGTCCATGGATGCTGCCAGATCTGCTGAGCTTTTCCAGCAACTTCTGCTTTTGTTTCTGATTTACAGCATCCGCAGTTCTTTCGGTCTTTATGATACTTGCTGTGATCGAAAGAGTTGATAAAATAGTGAGACTATTTCCTCTGGTGGGATGAATCTAACACTAGGGGATAGAACCTTTAAATTACAGCCACATTGCTCAGAGGGTAGTGTCAGGAAGCACATTATTATATGGACATACATGCTCAGAAATTTGGCCCTTTTAATCTGCTCTGCCATTTGATTAAGGCCAATCTGATTGTGGCCACAGCTCCATTTTCCCACCCTCCTACAATGTTCTTCTATTCCTGTTAGTCAAGAATCCTGCCGAAGCCTGCTTTAATCTTAATTTCTGTATCCTCCCAGGGAGAAACCTGCTCTCAGCATCCACCTCAAGTCCCAAGCTCAGGATCTTGATGCAGGGTCTTTGCACAAAGCAGATTCCCCCAAAGTTCTGTCATAGCTCAGGATAAGTTGGAAGTGAGAGAACAGAGATTGATTGGCATGGATTGATAGCTTTTTTGTTGGGTAAGCTTGTGGAGGGTCCCTGAAGAAAGGCAGTCCGATAGCGTTCCCACACAGAGGGCGAAGACGGGCTCGAGGCTCATCACAAGGCCAATTCCTAAAGCTTCACTCACTGACACTGGCTGGAAATGCTCAGAGGGGAAAGGTACCATTCCATGTTGCACCCTACCCAATGTTTAGCTGGCTGATTTCAGTCAGTCCTGTGAATGTGACGCACCGCCATATCTCTCTGTTCTCCTGGGTCAGGAAGGGTGGCATTGGCCAAATTAATTGGTCCTGACCACCCTTCTGTCGCACACGTGGAGTGCTCACGTGTTTGTGTTTTTCGGGTGAGGCGCCTCTCGAGGTTGAACCAAGAATGTGGAACAGTACAGCTCTGGCCCTTCAGCCCACAATGTTGCACTGACCTATTATCCTACTAAGATCAAACTACCCTGCACACCCCACATTTTACTATCCTCCATGTGCCTATCCAAGAGTCGCTTAAATGTCTGTAAAGTATCAGACTCCACTACCACTGCCGGCAATGCATTTCTCACACACACCACTCTCTGTGTGAAGAACCTACCTCTGGCATCTCCCCTGTATCTTCCCCCAATCACTTGAAACTTCTTTGCCCCCTCGTAACAGTCATTTCCGCCCTGGGAAAAACACTCTGACTATCCACTCTGTCTGTGTCTCTCATCATGTTGTACACCTCTGTCAAGTCACCTCTCATCCTTCTTCACTCAAAAGAAAAAAAGTCCTAGCTTCCTCAACCTTTCCTCATAAGACCTTCTCTCCAGTCCAGGCAGCATCCTGGTAAATCTCCGCAGCACCCTCTGTAAAGTTTCCACATCTTTCCTGTAGTGAGGCTACCAGAACTGAAAACGATATTCCAAGTGTGGTCTAACCAGAGTTTTACAAAGTTGCAGCATAACCTCAAGGCTCGTAAACTCAGTTCTCCTGGCAATGAAAGCCGACACACCATATACTTTCTTTACAACCCTATCAACCTGGGTAGCAACTTTGAGGGATCTTTGGACGTGGACCCCAAGATCCCTCTGTTCCTCCACGCCGCCATGAATCCTGCCATTAACCCTGTATTCTGCATTCAAATTCAACCTTCCAAAATGAATCACTTCACACTTTTCTGGGTTGAATTCCATCTGCCACTTCTTTGCCCAGCTCTGCATCCTATCAATGGCCTGTTGCAACCTACAACAGCCCTCCACGCTGTCCACAACTCCACCAGCCTTTGTGTCATCAGCAAACTTGCTAACCCACCCTTCCACTTTCTCATCCAAGTCATTTATAAAGATCACGTAGAGCAGAGGCCCGAGAACAGATCCCTGTGGAACACCGCTGGTCACCCAGCTCCAGTCTGAATACTGTCCATTTCCTACCACCCTCTGTCTTCTATTGGACAGCCAATTCCGTACCAAACAGCCAAATTTCCCTGAACCCCATGCCTCCTTACTTTCTGAATGAGCCTACCAGGTGGAACCTTATTGAATGCCTTGCTAAAATCCATATCCACCTCATCCACTGCTCTGCCTTCATCAACGTGTTTTGTCACGTCTTCAAAGAATTCAGTAAGGCTTGTGAGGCATGACCTACCCCTCACAAAGCCATGCTGACTATTTCTAATCAAACTGTGCTTTTCCAAATAATCAGAAATACCATCTCTCAGAATCCTCTCCAATAATTTGCCCACCACAGAAGTAAGACTGACTGGTCTGTAATTTCCGGGATTATCCCTATTCCCTTTCTTGAACAAGGGAATGATATTTGCCACCCCCCAATCTTCTCGTGCCACTCCCGTGGACAGTAACGACACAAAGATCATTGCGATAGGGGCAGCAATCTCTTCCCTCACTGAATAGTCTGAACCTCATTCACCAGTAAAAATCCCCATGGTGTGTAGCACCTGGGTGAGGGACGCAACTGCGATGAGGAGTTGGTCAGATCGGGGAGAAAAGAGAACAGAGAGAGAAGGCAACTCTATCGTAGTCCCACTGTATTTGCTGCAGAGCCTCCATTTGAGGATGATGCAGGTAGGCAGGGGGAGCTTGCTAGCTGTGGCTAGTATTCCTGCAGAGTGCATTCAGCTTTGCTTAAGTGGAGACTGAAGCTCCAGAGTAGTGTGAAGCCTCCTTCAGGCTATTGTAAGGCAGCTTGGAAATCAGAACGGGCTGGTTTAGGTGGAAAGCACTCTGTTCCTTGGGGCAGGGGACTGTGCTGCTTACCCCAATGTGCTGACAATGTCGATTCAAACACCATATGTGGCCAGGCATTCTGAGTGACCCGAGGGTCAGATAGGAGGCGGGGAGCACAATAATGGCAGCTGGTCTGAATGTAGAGTGAAACAGGAAAGGTATTGATGGCCAGTAATGGGATGCTATGTTGCCATGAGTGAGCAGGGCTGGCTTCAGTGTTTAAGATTGTAAGTATCTCATTAATGTGTATTCACAGGAAGTGCATCAAAATAGCACTCGGAAAAAAGTACTTAAACATCTGTTGTGTACAACAGGCACATTCCCTGCAATAGATTTGTGCTCTATTGCTGTTTTCCTGTTAGTCAATAGACGGTAGAGTAAGGGATGGTCATTCAGGGATCGAACAAGCAGCAGCACATTTCTCAACAATGTCTCACTTCTGCCCTCCTCTCTCCTACTGTTAAATGACCATTAACTCAGACATGCACTGTCGCAGGGTCAGTGCTGAGGGAGCAGGCACTGTCGGAGGGTCAGCGCTGAGGGATCACTGCACTGTCGGAGGGTCAGTGCTGAGGGAGCGGGCACTGTCGCAGGGTCAGTGCTGAGGGAGCAGGCACTGTCGGAGGGTCAGCGCTGAGGGATCACTGCACTGTCGGAGGGTCAGTGCTGAGGGAGCGGGCACTGTCGCAGGGTCAGTGCTGAAGGAGCAGGCACTGTCGGAGGGTCAGCGCTGAGGGATCACTGCACTGTCG
>NC_081395.1:3494852-3533892 GCF_030684315.1 Stegostoma tigrinum | reverse complement strand
GGCTGAGATCAGGAGACCCAGCAGCATCTGGAGAGAGAGAAGCAGAGTTAATGCTGAAGAGTCCAATCTGACTTCCTCCTTCAGTTCTGGCAGAGGTACGTTGGGTTTGAAATGTTAGCTCTGTTTCTGCACAGATACTGCGAGACCTGTGGAGTTTCTCTATCACTTTCTGTTTTATTTTAATGACCAGGTCTCCCAGTAGCTTTTCCCAGAGTGATCTTCTGGGTAACCAGCCCAGTGGCACACAATAGAGGGTGAGGTGGAGTGTGCACCAGCCTCTCCTGGGGTGAGGTTCTGATCTATCCTGCCAGTCATGGGTTGCTCCTGTGATGGCTTGAGGTTTCCTGCTGGAGAATCGGATGGAGCCACCCACTGAGGGAGAGACCGGGAGCTGCTTTGAAGGGCCAAGGCCAGGCCCAGCAGCTGATACACGACCTGAGGGTTTACTGGGGACCATCTGACATTCTGATCCCTCCAGGCAGCTCGGGTGACACACCGTTGCCCTGTACTCCCGGGGGTGTGGGGTTGTTCTGTGATGTGGTGGTCTCACTACTGCCCGGGTTGTGAATGGGTTAAGATCATTTACATCCCAGTGTGTTGCAGACAATACCGCTAGCAGAATGCATCAGCCTCCCAGTCCCCCTGCTCAAGGAGCTGTGCCAAGAGACTTTTAAGAACAGCTTTGTGAAGGAGTTTGTGCTTGAGATAAACCGTTGGACAGAAGAGAGACTGAACGATTCAGAGAAGGAGGAATGCAGCAAAATAAATAGCCGCCCCCCACCCCCCAAGCTGATTGCGTACCTCGCTGAAGGGTGTGTGTGAGAGAGAGCAGGGAATTTAGCTTATCCTGGTTTTAAAACTACCGCCTTAATCAGAGGGCGAGATGGTTTAAGTGCAGTTTCTCAGAGGCGCTCGTGATCTGCCAACAAGCCCGAGCCTGGCACTTTCCCCGCTGACCTGGGGAGAGATTTCAAACCTTCACACCAGCCACAAACCTCAGCACTGAGCCCTTTGGGAGAGGAAGGAGGAATGTTCCCGAACCACTGACAGATTGAAAAACAATATTCCTGAAGAGCCCGGGAAGTGGGATACTGTGCTGTTTTCTCATCTAACCCTCGGGTAGTGGGGGGTCGCTTCATCAATTGTCAACAAAGCCCCCTGTAAGAGACCAGGCGTGTTCTCACTGCACAGTGCCTGTAAGTACAGAATTTTCTTTCAGTTCAGTGGGTGATCTGCTGTGCATCAGAGTAATCCTCCTCTCTCTCACTGTGGTCTTTCTCGCTGCCTGCCTGTCTCCCTCTCTCTCTCTGTCTCTCTTCTGACTCTCTCTGTCTCTCTGACTCTTTTTCTGTCCGTGTTTTTCTCTCCCTTTTTTTTCCGTCTCTCTGTTATCTTCTCACTATCGGTCTCTGTCTTTCTCTCTCCTTGTCCTCTGCCTATTTCTCCCTCTATCTGTCTTGTTTATCTATCTCTCTGTTTGTTTCACTCTCTCTCTCTGTCTCGCTGGTCCACTACTTGCTCCGTCTCATTTCTAAATTGAAATACAAGAAATGGGAATAGACACACAGCCCCTCAAACTTGTCATTCAGTATGATGTGAATGTATTCACCAGTGATTTTTATTGCGGGGGGGGGGGGGGGGACGGGAGACGCGGTTGGGTGTGAGGGTGTGTCATGTCACTGGATGAGCTGATCCAGGACTCCAGCTCAATTTTTAGGGGCGCGTTCAATCTGGCAGTAACAGCCGGTGGCAATAAAAATTACTGCATAAGTGGGCCACTGGAAAGTTCGCCTCGGTGATGGTAACCATACCGGGGGGGGGGGGGGGGGGCAGCTGTACAAACCTATCTGATAAAACATCTCCTGTAGGGAGGGAAATCTGTCATCTCTCCTCCTCTGGTTTCCGCAGTCTTGGTGTTGCGTCTGAACTAGCTGTACAGGTTCACTGGGAATTAGGGGGCGAACAACAAGTGCTCGTCTCGCCAGTGACACTTGTTAAACCTGCCTGTGCCGAGGCAGTGCTGAACTCTTCGTGGTGCCATCTCCACTGCTGACACAGTTTCATCTGTGAAGCCCACACACCATCACCTCAGTCCCTCTCTTCACCTGACCGTTGAAATGGCTATTTTCGCCCCACTCCACGACCCAAGGGGCTCAGCAGGCAGATGCTCTGCCTTCCTTCCCAGAGCAGCTGAACACTGCCACAACAGCCCAGAGACGTGTGAGTGCAGCCCCCGGGGGTTTACCGAGGTCTGTGAGGAAACGTCAGCATCTGGTAACTGAACACAAAATACTGGTTCCCACCCTGTCAGCATTCGTGTTGTTCAGGTGAGCAAGCTGCTGACAGTGTACTGGAAACTTTCTAGTCTGCAGGAATCGGAGACTGAGAGTACTCGGAGGATCTGTACTAACCTTTACTAATCTCGGGCACTGTGTGAGAGGGTTCGTCCGGTCTGCAGCGTTCCTTACCTGCAACTTATTGAAACCTGTTATTGCGAATTCCACTCTTAGAGACAGCTCGCTGTTTGAGTTCCCAATGAGTTTGTCAAACGCTCCAGGACAGGTACAGTATGGGGTTAGATAAAGAGAAAAGCTCTCTCAACATTTTTAAACTGAAATTAAAGCTCTCGACAGGGTCCCCGTCAAACGCTCCAGGAAAGTGTGGTACACGGAGACACGGATATATCTTATTCCCAACTTCCACACTGCTGTGTTTTCATTCCCCTGTCATGATCAGAGACTATTTACAGGGGTGTTTCGTATTGAAGCTCTCACTTGTGTTCACGCCAGGCTTTTGACATTCTCTGCCTCGGCCCCTACCTGATCTACCCAACACCTCCGAGCAGTACCTTCCTGACTGAGTGGAGCTCTCACTGAGTAAACGGCGTGTTTTCCATTGCACGGGATCTTGCTGCGTTCTCAGAGCCCGCCCTCTAACTGACACCACCTCAAACTGGATCACACTTCCCTGGAAACTCAAACACCGGCAGGTGTACTGAAGGGAAGGAGGGGCACAGCACAGAGGGCAGCCTCTCTCTCTCTCTCTCACCTCCTTGTGAGGCTTATGCTCAAATCCGGCCCAGTTGGTGCACTTGTGATGTGGTGTTGCAGCATAGGGATACACAGCACAGAAGCAGACCCTTCGGCCCAACTCATCCGTGCCGACCAGATTTCCTAAACTAATCCCATTGACCTGCGTTTGGCCCGTATCGCTCTAAATCTTTCCTATCCAAATGGAATGCAGTTTGCTGTCTGGGTGCTGGTAATGTGGTTTTACGTGGGACGGGATATTAAGTTGTATAACAATGTCTCAAGATATTACAGGATCAGGAGGTCCTGTGTTGCAGTGGGGAGTGTCTGGTACAAAAGCTGTGGGTTCAAGTCCCCAGGACCCCAGGACCGGGCGGCCAAGCAAGCTCTGGGTGAAGGAGATGGGAGTCTCCTGTACTGAGCTCCTGAGATGCTGCTGGGCCTGCTGTGTTCATCCAGCCTCACATTTTATTATCTGAGCTCCAGACTACAACGTGTAGGGAAGAGCGTGGAGCTGGAGGAGCACAGCAGGTCAGGCAACATCAGAGGAGCAGAATAGTCAACGTCTCGGGTCGGGAACCTTCATGGAAAGTGTGTGCCGCTGCAAAGCGATGCTCGGGGCCGATTCCCGGGTCTGGATGGCCTGGATTCAGGACGCAGCCTCAGCCGTGGGGATCTTTGGGCGGAGAAAATGCAGACTCTGTCTGGATTAGCGACGGTGTCACTGTCAGCTGACGGCAGAGCAAGTTCGCGGTGTATTTTGTCAGATTTCTCTGATGCTGATAACATTGCTTTTCACAAAAGCCAGCCCTAGATCTGACCGCAACTGCCAGACGTCCTGACGGTTTTTGGGGGCAGGAGGTCACACACACACACCCTTATCCTGTTGCAGCTATCATCCCGTTTGGCTTTTCCCATAAGAAAGTTCAGGCAGCTGTGTTTCTCCGCTTGCTCCTCCTCCGCATCCTCACACAGGCAGACACTCAGTCTCTCTCTCTCTCACTCAGAGACACGCACACACAGAGGTACACTCCCCCCCCCCCACACACACACACACACACACACACACACACACACAGAGGTACACCCTCCCACACACACACAGAGGTACAACCCCCCCCCAACACACACACAGAGGTACACTCCCCACACACACACACAGAGGTACACTCCCCCCCCCCCACACACACACAGAGGTACAACCCCCCCACACACACACAGAGGTACACTCCCGCCCCCACACACACACACAGAGGTACAACCCCCCCACACACACACAGAGGTACAACCCCCCCCACACACACACACAGAGGTACAACCCCCCCCACACACACAGAGGTACACTCCCCCGACACACACACAGAGGTACACTCCCCCCCCACACACACACACAGGTACAACCCCCCCACACACACACAGAGGTACACTCCCCCCCCCACACACACACAGAGGTACAACACCCCCCGCCACACACACACACAGAGGTACACTCCACCCCACACACACACACACAGAGGTACAACCCCCCACACACACACAGAGGTACACACCCCCCCCACACACACACAGAGGTACAACCCCCCCCACACACACAGAGGTACAACTCCCCCCACACACACACAGAGGTACACCCCCCTTACACACCCCCCCACACACACAGAGGTACACCCCCCTTACACACCCCCCCACACACACAGAGGTACACCCCCCCACACACACACACAGAGGTACACTCCCCCCCCACACACACAGAGGTACAACCCCCCCCCACACACACACAGAGGTACACCCCCACACGCAGAGAGGTACACCCTCCCACACACACACACACAGAGGTACACCCCCCCACACACATACACACACAGAGGTACACCCTCCCACTCACACAGAGGTACACACACACACACGGAGGTACACCCCCCCCCACACACACACACACAGGTACAACCTCCCCCACACACACACAGAGGTACACTCCCCCCCCCCACACACACACAGAGGTACACCCCCTTACACACACCCCCCCACACACACACAAGGTACACCCCCCCACACACACACAGAGGTACACACACACAGAGGTACACCCTCCCACACACACACAGAGGTACACACATACACACACAGAGGTACACCACTCCACACACACACACACACACACACACACACACACACACAGGGTACACACACACACAGAGGTACACACATACACTCACAGAGGTACACCCTCCCACACACACAGAGGTACACCCTCCCACACACACAGAGGTACACACACACACACACACACAGAGGTACACACTCACACAGAGGTACATACACACACACACACAGGTACACCCCCACACACAGATACACACACACACAGGTACACCCCCCCCCACACACACACACACACACACACAGAGGTACAACCTCCCCCCCCACACACACAGAGGTACACTCCCCCACACACACAGAGGTACACTCCTCCCCACACACACACACGCAAGGTACACCCTCCCACACACACACACACAGGTACACACACCCCCACACACACACACAGAGGTACCCCCACACACACACAGAGGTACATGCCCCCCCCACACACACTCATAGAGGTACCCCCCATACACACACAGAGGTACACCCCCACACACACAGAGATACACACACACACAGAGGTACACCCCCCCACACACACAGAGGTACATACACACACACACCCACAGAGGTACATCCCCACACACACAGATACACACACACACAGAGGTACACCCCCCCCCCCACACACACACACACACACACACACACACACACACACAGTGGTACACTCCCCCCCCCCACACACAGAGATACACACACACACAGAGGTACACCCCCCCCACACACACACACATACAGAGGTACACCCCCCCCACACACACACAGAGGTACACACACACAGAGGTACACACACGCACACACAGAGGTACACCCCCCCACACCCACAGAGGTACATCCCCACATACAGAGAGGTACACCCCCCACCCACACACACACACAGAGGTACACACACACACACACAGTGGTACACTCCCCCACACACACACAGAGGTACACCGCCCCACACACACACAGAGGTACACCCCACCACATGCACACACAGAGGTACACACACACACACACACACAGAGGTATACACACACACACACACACTGAGGTACACCCCCCCACATGACAGACATACGCCCAATCACATACTCATAGTCATACACCCAGACATCCGCTCACAGTCATACACCCACACACCCCTCACAGACATACACCCACACACCCCTCACAGACATACACCCACACACCCCTCAAAGACATACACCCGCACACCCCTCACAGACATACACCCACACACCCCACACAGTCATACACCCACACACCCCACACAGTCATACACCCACACACCCCTCACAGACATACACCCACACACCCCACACTGTCATACACCCACACACCCCACATGACAGACATACACCCGCACACCCCTCACAGTCATACACCCACACACCCCTCACAGTCATACACCCACACTCTTGCACACTGTCATACACCCACACACCCCTCACAGTCATACACCCACACACCCCTCACAGACATACACCCACACACCCCTCACAGTCATACACCCCACACAGACATACACCCACACACCCCTCACAGTCATACACCCACACACCCCTCACAGTCATACACCCACACTCATGCACACTGTCACACACCCACACACAGATGTGCAAACATACACATGCACGCAGACATACACTCACACACGTGCTCACAGAATACACCCACACACATAGAGATACACGCTCTCACACTCACATCTTTCCATACGCACTCCCATGCTCACAGTCACAAGCAGTGTCTCACACAGATGCACATACCCGCACAAAAATGCACATACAAAAGCAAGTTGACGAAGAAGGGTCTGGGCCCGGAACGTCAGCTCCCCGCTCCCCTGATGCTACTTGGCCTGTTGTGTTCCTCAGGCTCTATACTGTGTTGTCTCGGACTCCAGCATCGGCAGTTCTTGCCATCTTCTCCTCAGCCTACTGTGACGATACAAGGTTAATTTCCAGTGTGCCCACTCAGATATCACAGTCACCCCCCACCCCCCACCCCCACATTGGCCTTTTCTTTCAGGAGATAGCTGCAGCATCACATTGCGGTTCTCCAGGATGAAATATATTTTCTGGTTTACACGATTTTAAAGGTTTAATTCTTTCCAATTTTCTCCATTTTTTCAGGCTGGTTTGGGGTTAGGAAATGGTAGTTGCGGCAGTTCACCCCTTTCTAACCACCCCCCCCAACCTCCATCCAATTTAGGCTTTTCTGGGGCCATTCGGCCTTCTATCTTGCACGTACATGGGAATTGGGAGCAATTGGAGATCGTTCGGCCCCTTGAGTCTGTTCTGCCAATCATGGCAGGTCCATTTATGATTCTGATTCCATGTTCCCATCTACCCCAGTTATCTTTGACCTCTCCCCACCTAACAAGAATCTATCTATCTGAGACAAAAAAAAAATTCAATGACCCTACCTCATCCACCTTCAGAGCAGGGTGTTCAAAGTCACACAACCCTGGGAGAAAATATCTCTTCTCATCTCTATCCTAAAGGGGCAACCCAAGTTTTATACCCGCAGGAGGAAACATCCTTTTCTTGTCCACCTCTTCAGACCATTCAGTATCTTCTACAGTTCCCTCAGGACACCCCTTACTCCTATAAACTCCAGCAGGAACAAGCCCAGTCTGTCCAACCCCTTCTCATAAGACAACCCATTGCAGCTACCAGTGTGGGAAAGCACCTCTGAGACACTTACCCACTCCTTCCTTCCCTCCCTGCACTGAGCTTCCTTCGCTGGCCACAATCTAACCTGCTCAGGGATCTGGGACAGAGTCATTCGCAGGAAAGGCGAGTGGAAGGGTACAGAAGCGCCAGTTTCAGGAGATTGTCAAAAGAAGCAACAGAAACACGGGGAGAATCTGTTTGACACAGCAAGAAATTGGAGTCTGGAATCACTGCTTGTGAGTGTCCAAGAGGCCTGTGCAGTCTGCACTTCCAAAAGGGAATTGGATCGTTATTTTTAAGAATTTCCAGGGCTACAGGGGGAAGGGCAGGGAAGTGACACAGTGAATCAGAGGGCCAGTACAGACATGATGGGCCGACTGGACACCTGCATTGTTCTGGTGTTCAGTGATGTCAAGTTTGAAGATGATTAATTGGTCCACAGTATCTTTGCCTCACGCTTTTATCCCACTCTGTGAAGAAATATTTCCAAAGCTCCCTTCCAAAAGCCCCTGGTTTTAAAGTTTTCTTTCCCTTTTTTAGCGGTCTCACCGATCCATTCATTGAAAAGTCTTCAGCAAAAGAGGCTTTTGTACGACTCCTGCTTCAGGATCCCGAGGATTACTAATTCTAGTCGGTGCGATGTGCCATTGCAGTCCTCTGTTAAACACTGGTCTGTAGCACATCCATCTGCTCCAGCTCAGCTATAGGGAAACTGGAGCAGCATTATCACCGAACTGAATGTCCCATTCCTTATCCCGGCTCCACAGAGATTCACATTAACCCCTTCCAACCCTGTGTCCCCTCTGTCCCATTGCCTTCACTACTACACTGTGTTCTGTTCGGGTGCTTGGCAGGTGGGTGTTGACAGAATGTTAGAACGAGGGGTCACAGTCTGAAAATGCGGGGGTTACCCAACTGTAAGGAGAGAATGAGGGATTTGTTTTCCCTCAAGGGGTCTCCAGTCTGTTGCATTCTTCTCCCCAGAGAGCAGTAAGGGTGAGGTTATCGAATACTTTCAAGGCAGAGATAGACAGATCCTTTATTAAGGGGGTCATAGGTTATCAGGGTAGATGGGATTGTGGAGTTCAGGGTTTAGAGATGTTTCAGAGAATCGCACATTCTGTACCCAAGCTGTCTATGAGTGTGTAATGAGACAGGATTAATTGATGATCACTTATTTAAAATGCCTGCAGGCAGAAGCAATCATAAAACGATTAAATTTTACATTGGATTTGTGGGAAAGAGGAGTTGATCAAAGTTATTAATATTGACGTGGTTAAGGGCAGTTATGGGGAACTGAAAACTTTGGTTAAAGGACAGCTCAGCGGAGACATAACAGCAAACTTTGAAAGGGATATTCCAGAACAGATACTGTTCCACTGAAAAAACGTATGGAAGGGAAAGGCTGGCCGTCTGTAGTTAACTGAAAAAAGTTAATAGCCACTTGGTGAAAAAAGATATTTTATCAAAAAGTTTCTCAATGAGCCCTCGTCAGGACAATTTGCAAGAATACCAATTCAAGGAGAACAAAAAGCAGCATTTATATTAAATGAGAGGGGAATGCTGATTGGTTAGCAAGTGGAGCCTAATTGGTAGACGTGTTGTCTTGGAGGATGCACCAGTTAATGTTGATTGACAGTTAACTACCAGGCTTTGTTTAAACTTTTAAGCCAGTCAGGTTGACACTGAGTGAAATATTGCTCTGAGAAATACACCAAAAAGTTGCTGTCATCTGGCTTTGTTCTTGTTGTGTTCATGCCCAGTGTATACATTCTTTCTTGCTGAAAGTAACAGGACCCTCTACATTAAGAGATAGTAAGAACTGCCGATGCTGGAGTCAGAGATAACACAGTGTGGAGCTGGCGGAACGCAGCAGGCCTGGCAGGAAAGCTGACATTTCCTGACCCAAGACATCAGCACTCCTGCTCCTGTGATGCGGCCTGGCCTGCTGCGTTCCTCTACCTTAATATGTGCACCAACCACATTAAGCACCCAACTGATGGTGACTCACTAATTCCTCAAACACTTAGGCTTGTCCTGCACATGCTATCCGGCTGTGGAATCACATCTCATGTTGGATACCATGCAACCGTTTTGCTAGCGCGGCCTGATTGAGCACAGTCGATATTTTACAGCTGAAGGGACGTGCAGTTATGATCTGCCCACCTTGGTGCCATTTGGTGTGCGTAGCTGGTAACACACTGACACTGAAACTCTTCTACCGTGTTACCTAGCGGCTTAATCGGCAGGCTGTCCCATTGGCACCGTCCCCTGTTGCTCTGTCAGCAGTACGGAGCAGCCCTCAGATACCTTTACTGTTGTGAGGTAGACCAGGCACTTCTCAGAGTCAAGGGTGGCTGTCTGTCGGTGAATGGAAGTGGAGCCCTCGGCCATGCTTGAGGCGGAGCTAGAGAGATTCTCAATAAGCAGAAGGAGATGGAACGCGATCAAGTGTTGGTGCGCTGATCGTGCTGAATGGGGGGAGCGGGCTGGAGGGAACAAGCTATTCCTTCACACACACTGAATAGAATCCAGATTATAAAATCCCACCAAACAGCAACAAGTCAGTGAGATGGAAACTCAACCACGGATGTAGTCATTGAGGTGACTCACCGGGACGTGGGATGCGGGCATCGTTGGTAAGGCCAACGATGGCTGCCCCTTGACTTGCCGAGCCATGTCAAAGGGCAGCAAAGAGACAGCTGCATTGGTGTGGGTCTGGAGTCACATGTAGGCCAGACCAGGGAAAGGTGGGCCACTTTCCTTCCCTAGAGTGGTGGATATATGGAATGCTCTGCCCCAGAAGGCAGTGGAGGCCAACTCTCTGGATACTTTCAAGAAAGATAGATAGAGCTCTTAAAGATAGTGGAATCAAGGGTTATGGGGATAAGGCAGGAACAGGATACTGATTGTGACAGGATAATGAATGGTGGTGCTGGCTCAAAGGGCCGAATGGCCTACTCCAGCACCTATTGTGTATTGTCTAAAGGACATTAACGAAGCAAATGGGGTTTTTACAATAAGTGACGGTCACCATTTCGGAGATAAGCTTTCAATTCCAATTATTTCTTAATGAAAGTTCAGTTTTAACCCTGTCCCCAGAACGTTAGCCTGAGCCTCTGAATTCCTACCCAGTGAGACCTCCGCACTTGTTGATGTGTTTGAATTTAAAGTACATGAGGCTGCTCTCCAGACTGGTTAACCAGGGGGTGATCCTTCCCAGATTATCCGCTGTGATCACACGTACCTCTCTCCTCCCTAAACAGAATGGATCCGCCACTTTCATTCCAGCTGTTTCCCTTCCTTCTGAGACCCCACTGTGAGCCTTTTAGAACACAACATTAGCCAGATGTTGCCTGTGTGGCACAGTGCTGTGCCGAAGGAAGTTCTCACTGTCTCCCACTGCCCTGCCCCAACACACCACACAGCGGCCTTCATCAAATCACAGGGATCAAGGGCCCAGGCTGCAAAGTGAGACTATTATCGTAGCGAGGAGTCAGGGCCAATTTCTGACGGCCAAGATTATCTGCTCGTACCACATGCCTCCACATTCTGCCCCACCATCACTGCCCCTACCCAAACTCCTGAACATAATGAGGCTTTCATAGATAGGGCACAGCCATTCTCTACGTGTGGGACTGCCGCGAGTGAATGACTGGAAGCTATTTGGCAACAGAGGCCATCGTAGCTGATGCAGACTCCCTCTGACCAACCACCCCCCCCCCCCCCCCCCACGACTCCCAGCCAACCCAGCACCGTGGTCACTCTCTGGATCACTCCTTATTTAGGCTTGGAGCCCCACGGTCTGTGGAGAGACAGAGAGGGCAGAGGGAGTGTTGATGTGCTTCCAACACAGACTTGAGCGCCACAGCATGGTTTGCAAAACGTCGCCCCTGTCCCCAAGTGGGCAAATGTGGCACAGGAAGATCCCACAAGATCAAGACTATCAGGCCCGGATCGTCTTGGAGTCAAGTACTGAGGTGCGGGGAATGGGGAGTTGGCGGAGATCAGCCCCAGCGGCTTTTTTGGGAGGGAGAGGAGAGGGCGTGTGGAACAAGGACACGCAGGCAGTTTATTGGACTCTCTCAGCTGAGGTATACAGGGTTAAAGTTTCCACGTCGAACAGTTCTCTCAATAACATTGCCGCCTCCCGTTGAAATCGGGGTCCCACAGTGACCTTCAGTTTCCCTCCTCCGCCCTTGCACCTTGTCAGTGCTGGACGCTATGCTGAGACACAGGCCGGCAGTTTGGACATAGCCCAGGCCAAACCATCCCCAGGATCCTGATGAGAATCACAGCAGCGAGATTCTTCAAAAACATGGCCTGGACTCTCCCACAGCCGTCAACACAGTCAGTGCTTCCTTTGTCAAAACGAATGTGTTTTCACCGCAACTTTTCCTCAATCAGTCCTGCCCCGGTGCTTCACACTGCTGTCAGCAAAATCATCCTGCGTTTTAACTCCAGTCCACACAACCTCGTACAAAACACCTGTCCCCACTGTCACAGGGTCAGAACTGAGGGAGCGGGCACTGTCAGAGGGTCAGTGCTGAGGGAGCGGGCACTGTCGGAGGGTCAGTGCTGAGGGAGCGGGCACTGTCGGAGGGTCAGTGCTGAGGGAGCGCCGCGCTGTAGGAGAGTCAGTGCTGAGGGAGCGGGCACTGTCGGAGGGTCAGTGCTGAGGGAGCGGGCACAGTCGGAGGGTCAGTGCTGAGGGAGCGGGCACAGTCGGAGGGTCAGTGCTGAGGGAGCAGGCACTGTTGGAGGGTCAGTGCTGAGGGAGCGGGCACTGTTGGAGGGTCAGTGCTGAGGGAGCGGGCACAGTCGGAGGGTCAGTGCTGAGGGAGCGCCGCACTGTTGGAGGGTCAGTGCTGAGGGAGCGGGCACAGTCGGAGGGTCAGTGCTGAGGGAGCGGGCACAGTCGGAGGGTCAGTGCTGAGGGAGCAGGCACTGTTGGAGGGTCAGTGCTGAGGGAGCGGGCACAGTCGGAGGGTCAGTACTGAGGAGAGGCTGAATGGCCTCCATGTGTTCCTGACATTTCTGCAGAAAGGAAACTTGACCTTAGATGTGTTTTTTCGGGATCATTTTCAAGTGGAGCATATTCCACGCCAATAATTTAGAGAGGAACAGGTTTCCTATTTGTGATGGCTGCAGACACCAGGAAGGTGTTGTTACTGAGCGTGCAGGGTATGAATGCTGAGGGTGTACATATTGAATACAAGCAGCGAATCTTATCGCCTAATGTCATTGTGCTGCTTTTCTGAGCAAGAATGCTTGCTGATGTGTAATCACTAGGAAAACCTTTGGACCAGAGTTTCATCAGAGAGTCAGCCAGGGAAACAATCGCCTGACACTGGGGATCTCTCTCCCAGCTCAGTTCCAGCGAAGCACTTGGGCACCCAGAAGTGACAGTGAGTCAGCATTCTTCTCAGGGAAACTCCCAGTCTCAGAGTCAAACGTTTATGTGTTCGTGTTCCACTCCACACCCTACAAAACCCGTCAACCAGCACAGACATTCACAGTGTAACACCAAAGGAGCCGGCACTGTCGGAGGGTCAGCGCTGAGGGAGTGGGCACTGTTGGAGGGTCAGTACTGAGGGAGTGGGCACTGTTGGAAGGTCAGCACCGAGGGAGCGGGCACTGTCGGAGGGTCAGCGCTGAGGGAGTGGGCACTGTTGGAGGGTCAGTGCTGAGGGAGTGGGCGCTGTCGGAAGGTCAGCACCGAGGGAGCGGGCACTGTCGGAGGGTCAGTGCTGAGGGAGTGTTGCACTGTCAGAGGGTCAGTGCTGAGGGAGTGTTGCACTGTCGGAGGATCAGTGCTGAGGGAGCACTGCACTGTCGGAGTGTCAATGCTGAGCGAGTGGGCACTGTCGGAGGGTCAGTACTGAGGGAGTGGGCACTGTCGAACGGTCAGTGCTGAGGGAGCGCCGCACTGTTAGAGGGTCAGTGCTGAGGGAGTGGGCACTGTCAGAAGGTCAGCACCGAGGGAGCGGGCACTGTCGGAGGGTCAGTGCTGAGGGAGTGTTGCACTGTCAGACGGTCAGTGCTGAGGGAGTGGGCACAGTTGGAGGGTCAGTGTTGAGGGAGTGCCGCACTGTCGGAGGGTCAGCGCTGAGGGAATGCCGCACTGTTGGAGGGTCAGTGCTGAGGGAGCAGGCACAGTTGGAGGGTCAGTGCTAAGGGCGCACCGCACTGTCGGAGGGTCAGTGCTGAGGGAGCACCGCACTGTCGGAGGGTCAGTGCTGAGGGAGCGGGCACAGTCGGAGGGTCAGTGCTGAGGGAGAACCGCACTGTCGGAGGGTCAGTGCTGTGGGGGCAGGCACTGTCGGAGGGTCAGTGCTGAGGGAGCGGGCACTGTCGGAGGGTCAGTGCTGAGGGCGTGTGCCCTGTTGGAGGGTCAGTGCTGAGGGCGTGTGCCCTGTCGGGGGGTCAGTGCTGAGGGCGTGTGCCCTGTTGGAGGGTCAGTGATACACTGTTGGAAGATCAATTGTGAAAGGGTGGTGTGTATGGAATGAGCTGCCAGAGGAAGTGGTGGGGGCTGGTACAGTTACAGCATTTAAAAGGCATCTGGATGGGGACATGGATAAGAAGGGATTAGAGGGATATGGGCCAAACACTGGCAAATGGGACTGGATTAATTCAGGATGCCTGGTTGGCACAAACAAGCTGGACTGAAAGGATAGCTTCCATGTTGTACATCTCTGTGACCGCGTCTACACTGTCCCCCATCAAACACTCCCAGGGACAGGGACAGCACGGGGTTAGATACAGAGTAAAGTTCCCTCTACACTGCACCCCATTAAACACTCCCAGGGACAGGGACAGCACAGGGTTAGATACAGAGTAAAGCTCACTCTACACTGCCCCCCCATTAAACACTCCCAGGGACAGGGACAGCACAGGGTTAGATACAGAGTAAAGTTCACTCTACACTGAGCCCATTAAACACTCCCAGGGACAAGAACAGCACAGGGTTAGATACAGATTAAAGCTCACTCTACACTGACCATATCAAACACTCCCAGGACACAGATAGCACAGCATCAGATTTCTCCTTTTCTGAGGACGGGTCTAGGCCTGAAACAGCAGCCTTTCTGCTCCTCTGCTGCTGCTTGGCTGCTGTGTTCATCCAGCTCCACACTGCGTTATCTCAGATTTCTCCTCGTCTTATTTGAAATCGCCGTGGATTTGGTCTCTGATGATTGAAGCAGTGATGTTAAGCTCGTTTTCAGATATCAGTCTACTATTGGTATCCTGTTCCCAGGATTGTGAGTGAGTGCAGGGCCCAACTTGCACAAGGGGGTACAGGAAGTGAGAGTCACTGCCTCTCCCTGTTTCTGCTTGAAGTTTCTGGGAATTGTGCTGCCCCGCCACTTATATCAAAAGTTCACTGCACATGGAGCTAATTGCTGCTGTTTCCAGAGTATAGGGTGTGTATATTCTTTGGCAGGCAGCCTGGTGAGTTATCTGTTATCTGCCTGACGCAGAGAATCAATAGCAGGCGACTGTGAGTTCAGTTCGAAGCTCTGTGAATAAGGCGAATGCTCCCTGCAGTCTCCATATCCACACAGACTCCCCATGGGTTACTGCAGGGAAGGTAAAGAGCTGACACTAAAATTTCCATTGTAGTTCACGCTGGTGACACTGTGTCATTGTCAGACAGAGACTGTATCTCAGTGCTGCAGGTCCTGATGCAACTGAATTCTGAATGAATAAGAGTTTGCCTTTTTGTCTGTCACTAGACAGCGCTGCACTGTGGATCCCACTGGGTTAATGTGTAACAGACTGTCACTGGGCTCATGGATATAATGTACCGTTGTGGGGAGAAAAACGGTGGCACAGTGGCTCAGTGATTAGCACTGCTGCGTAGGTTAGGTGAGTTAGACATGGGAAATGCAGGGATAGGGGAATGGGTCTGGATGGGATGCTCCTTGGAGGGGGGCTGTGGACTTGTTGGGCTGAATGGCCTGTTTCCATACTGTAGGGGTTCTGAGGATCTCTTGGCCAATGTATATAACTGCATCACTAGGCCAATGTATCTAACTGTATAAGTCACTGGACTAATATATAACTGTGTCACTGGGCGAATGTATATAACTGTGTCTCTGGGCGAATGTATATAACTGTGTCACTGGGTGAATGTATATAAATGTGTCACTGGACAAATGTATATAAATGTGTCACTGGGCGAATGTATATAACTGTGTCACTGGGCAAATGTATATAACTGTCACTGGGCGAATGTATATAAATGTGTCACTGGGCAAATGTATATAACTGTGTCACTGGACGAATGTACATAAATGTGTTACTGGGCTAATGTATATAAATGTGTCACTGGGCTAATGTATATAACTGTGTCCCTGGGCGAATGTATATAACTGCATCACTGGGTGAACGTGTATAACTGTGTTACTGGGCTAATGTATATAACTGCGTCACTGGGCGAATGTATATAACTGTGTCACTGGGCTAATGTATATAAATGTGTCACTGGGCGAATGTATATGACTGTGTCACTGGGCGAATGTATATAACTGCGTCACTGGGCGAATGTATATAACTGTGTCACTGGGCTAATGTATATAACTGTGTCACTGGGCGAATGTATATAACTGTGTCACTGGGTGAATGTATGTAACTATGTCACTGGACGAATGTACATAAATGTGTTACTGGGCTAATGTATATAAATGTGTCACTGGGCTAATGTATATAACTGTGTCCCTGGGCGAATGTATATAACTGCGTCACTGGGTGAACGTGTATAACTGTGTTACTGGGCTAATGTATATAACTGCGTCACTGGGCGAATGTATATAACTGTGTCACTGGGCTAATGTATATAACTGTGTCACTGGGCGAATGTATATAACTGTGTCACTGGGTGAATGTATGTAACTATGTCACTGGGCGAATGTACATAACTGTGTCACTGGGTGAATGTATATAACTGCGTCACTGGGCTAATGTATATAACTGTGTCACTGGGCGAATGTATATAACTGCGTCACTGGGCTAATGTATATAACTGCGCCACTGGGCGAATGTATATACTGTGTCACTGGGCGAATGTATATAAATGTGTCACTGGGTGAGTGTATATAACTGTGTCACTGGGCGAATGTATATAACTGTGTCACTGGGCAAATGTATATAACTGTGTCACTGGGTGAATGTATATAACTGTGTCACTGGGCGAATGTATATAACTGCGTCACTGGGTGAATGTATGTAACTATGTCACTGGGCGAATGTATATAACTGTGTCACTGGGCGAATGTATATAACTGCGTCACTGGGCGAATGTATATAAATGTGTCACTGGGCGAATGTATATAACTGCGTCACTGGGTGAATGTATGTAACTATGTCACTGGGCGAATGTATATAACTGTGTCACTGGGTGAATGTATATAACTGCGTCACTGGGCGAATGTATATAACTGCGTCACTGGGTGAATGTATGTAACTATGTCACTGGGCGAATGTATATAACTGTGTCACTGGGTGAGTGTATATAACTGTGTCACTGGGCGAATGTATATAACTGTGTCACTGGGCAAATGTATATAACTGTGTCACTGGGTGAATGTATATAACTGTGTCACTGGGCGAATGTATATAACTGCGTCACTGGGTGAATGTATGTAACTATGTCACTGGGCGAATGTATATAACTGTGTCACTGGGCGAATGTATATAACTGCGTCACTGGGCGAATGTATATAAATGTGTCACTGGGCGAATGTATATAACTGCGTCACTGGGTGAATGTATGTAACTATGTCACTGGGCGAATGTATATAACTGTGTCACTGGGTGAATGTATATAACTGCGTCACTGGGCGAATGTATATAACTGCGTCACTGGGTGAATGTATGTAACTATGTCACTGGGCGAATGTATATAACTGTGTCACTGGGTGAATGTATATAACTGCGTCACTGGGCTAATGTATATAACTGTGTCACTGGGCGAATGTATATAATTGCGTCACTGGGCGAATGTATATAAATGTGTTACTGGGCGAATGTATATAACTGTGTCACTGGGCGAATGTATATAACTGTGTCTCTAGGCTAATGTATATACTGTGACAGGCACAAGTTAACTTAAAATTGTGACTGTCATTTGGCTATGTGTATTTTTTATTTCAAAATTACACCCTATTTATAAAAAATATCCTCATTGATACACAGTCACTAAAGCAGCACAGCTCTGTGTAGTCACACACAGGGACACAATCAAACATTGGAGTTTGATTCTATCCACAACAAACAAACCTGAGATAACGCGGTGTGGAGTTGGATGGACACAGCAGGCCAAGCAGCATCAGAGGAGCAGGAAGGCTGACATTTCGGGTCTGGACCCTTCTTCAGGAAATGGGGGAGTGGAAGGGGGTTCTATTTAATGTAACGGAGGTAGAGGTGGGGTCTAGGGCCAGTGTGGCTATGGAAGAAACCGCTGGCCTTTCTTACTTGTACATATATCTGACCCACGGGGAGGGTCCAATAACTGAACAGGCCCCCGCTTACCTTCAGCAGGAACAGCTCAGACGGTGGTCTTTCCCCACTGCACCTTAGCAGCAGCTGCCCCGAGCTTTAGTGCACCCCCCAGCGCACAGTCCTGAGCCTGGCAATGTGCCAGGCTGTGACCCTCAGTCATTGCTTCTGGAAAACCAGGCCAAACCACCATCTTTCACCGAGCTGATGGTGTCCTAGTAGCAGTCGATGTTTGTCTCCATCTGCACCCATGGGGACACAGAGTCCCGCATCACACACCCTGACCCCTCCGAACCAAATTCCCAGCACCACCAGCTCACCCGTCCTGATGGTGAAGGGAATTGAGGATCGGTTGGCCCAATTCCCAAAGATCACGGCCTCACTCTTGCACCTATTGACCCTGGCCTCCCGAAGCTGTTTGAACTGGTCGCAGATTCCCATGAAGCTGCGCACTGACAGCGGGTCGGAGCAGAAGATGGCAGCATCATCCACATACAGAGACCTGCTGACTCCCTCTGCCTGGGACAGTCACCCCTCCCCTCTCTCTCAGGCTCACAGTCTTCCTGATGGAGCCAGCAAAGGGCTCTGTACAACACACAGACAAGGCAGGAGAGAGGGGGCCCCCTGGCCTGCTGGACTCCGGATCTGATTGGGAAGCTCTCCGATTCCCAGCCGTCGATTGAGGCTGCGCTAATGATGTTGATGGAGAGCAGTCAGATCCCAAATTGCAGATTTCCTCCCCAAAGCCCATCATGGAGAGCACGACCCACTTGTAGTGAGACTCCCCCCCCACCCAGGCAGCGCTGTGAAACCGAGGGGCCCAGGGGATTCAGGTGTATGGCTAGCTGGGATCTGTGTCAGTGTAGTGGTGTGCTGAGTGTGGGAGTTGGAGATGTCACTTTGAGGTTATGCGAGGGATTGGCGAGGCCTCTTCTGGAGCACCGTGAATGCAGTTCTGGTCACCCTGTTAGGGGAAGGATTTTAGGAAAAGAGAAATTGCTGGAAAAGCTCAGCAGGTCTGTGGAGAGAAATCAAGAGTAAACATTTCAGGACAAAGTGAGCCCTCCTCAGAGCAGGTTATCGGGGAATTTGATTGTGTCCTGTATTATCCGAACTCTGCTTCCTCCTGGCCCTCAATCTTTCCCTTTCCGCTCCATCTCCCACCGAACAGCCTCCTCATGACCCTCTGTGCCATCAAGATGTCATACTGCCCCCCCGATCCTGCACCTCCATGCTGACTGAGCCCAGCTTGCCCTGTTTGATATGCCATGTTTTGTGTGTTTTGACTGTAGGTCTCTGGTTGAGGACACTGTCGCTGCACTGTGTCAGAGCTGCCCTGGAGTTTTCACTGTGAAGACAGAAGCAGAGACTCAGCCTCTGAGACGGTGGTCCTGGAGCATTTCATCTCCCGGTCGCCCTCCTGCAGCATCTTACCCCAAACGTCTCATAGCGACTTCGCTCTACAGAAGTGTCAGAGTGCGATCTTCAACTGAGCCAGCAGAAGACAAGTGATCTTCCCTGAAGACAGCGCCAGGAGTGAGAGTGATTCCCAGAGGGAGAGGGAAGGAGGGAGAGTGATTCGCAGAGAGAGAGGGAAGGAGGGAGAGTGATTCGCAGAGATAGAGGGAAGGAGGGAGTGTGATTCCCAGAGTGATAGGGAAGGAGGGAGAGTGATTCGCAGAGAGAGAGGGAAGGAGGGAGAGTGATTCCCAGAGAGCGAGGGAAGGAGCGAGAGTGATTCGCACAGAGAGAGGGAAGGAGGGAGAGTGATTCCCAGAGAGAGAGGGAAGGAGCGAGAGTGATTCGCAGAGAGAGGGGGAAGGAGGGAGAGTGATTCCCAGAGGGAGAGAGATTCCCAGAGGGAGAGGGAAGGAGGGAGAGTGATTCCCAGAGAGAGAGGGAGGGAGCGAGAGTGATTCGCAGAATGAGAGGGAAGGAGGGAGCGTGATTCCCAGAGAGAGAGGGAAGGAGGGAGAGTGATTCCCAGAGTGAGAGGGAAGGAGGGAGTGATTCCCAGAGTGAGAGGGAAGGAGCGAAAGTGATTTGCAGAGAGAGAGGGAAGGAGGGAGAGTGATTCCCAGAGAGAGAGGGAAGGAGGGAGAGTGATTCCCAGAGAGATGTCCACCAAGGCCCCTGTCTATCTGAAAAGGACCAACCGAAAGGGTAAGAAGGAGAGGTTGCGGGATATATTGTCGTCGGACATGATCAGCTCACCCCTCGGGGATTTCCGCCACACCATCCACATTGGGAGCCGAGGAGAGGATGATGTTTTTGGTGACATTTCCTTCCTGAAGGGCAAGCTGCACCTGCTGCCAGGCGGGCACAGAGACCCGCTGCGGGGTAAAGTGCCTCACTATTCCTGCTCTGCCAGCCTTCATGGGGAGCACCAGCGGGTATCACCCCTCCTAAAGAATGCCATCTCCCTGCCTGTGATTGGGGGTTCTCAGCCTCAGCTTGAAGCCCCCCCCAAACCCCCCAGGCTGCACTTGGGCAGTAAGAACAGCGGGCCCCTGGCCCAGGACCCGGCCTCGGACGAAAACCAGGAGCAAGGGGAGGGCACGGCCAGCAGGCAGGCTGGTATTCCAGAGGTTCCAGAACATTCTCCCGAAGAGCCGGACCGGCTCCAAGCCAACAGAGATGTCTTTGTGAGGGAGGTGCCAGAGACCAACCTGCTTCCCAATGCTGTCTCTCTTCTGTCTCTCCATCTGGACTTGGGCCCCTCCATCTTAGATGATGTCCTTCAGATCATGGACAGAGAGCAGGACATTCAGCCCAATGTGGCCTGCCTGGAGGCTAGCCCACGGTGTCAAATCCTCTCCTTACAGTAGGGCCAGCCTTGGGACCATCACTTCCATCCTCTCGTCTTTCTGGGGGGGGTCCTCACAAAGTCGGGGGGGGGAGTGCCGAGGTAAAGGAGCTGACTGCCTTCTGGGCACAGAGACCACTCTCAGAGTCACAGGAACTGGGCTGCCACAGTCAAAGGCCATTCAGCCCCATCCTATCCACACAGGCATCTCACTCCATGCCAATCTGCTCCCTACGATCCATCAGAATAATCTTCCCACACTTCCAGAAGGAAGGGAATCAAACAACAGGCTCCATGCAGGAGCAGACTATTCAACCAGGAGAGCTTCACCACTTCCCCACTGCTGAACCCTTTACCCCCTTCATTGTGGGGCAGTGTGCCTGCCTTTCAGGAATTCCTTTGGCTGTTTCACATTGGTGGTGGTGAGGGTCGGGGGTGGGGGGGGTAACATTCCCCCGACAGACAGTGGTGGGAGGGGGTGGGGGGGCACTCTGTGTGACCCAGTCTCTCTCTCTCTCTCTCTCTCTCAGCTTCCCCGTCCGTGCTGGGGCTGAGATTGTTCAGCTTCCCTCAACCCAGCAACGTACTGACCCCGTCCATCCGAGCCGGGGCTAGAAGTGGCTTCCGAGGGAAGAGCCGGCACATATATCAATGCAGCGCTCCCTTTGACCAGAAGGACGGGAAAGACTATTTTACGGGAGAGGCAGGGTGGAAGGAGGGGGGGATGTGGGCCTTCTCCCTCGTGTCCTGGGGCCAGTTTTGGATCCATCATTTGCCCCCCACACCCCCCGCTAGACGCCTCACCCTGCTGAAGTGGACTTTCTGCTTTCCACCCGGGACCTGGCTGGATATAAACTCACTGCTGTGTTTCCCACATCGCGGCAGAGACTGAGGAGGGCCGGGGAATCGGCCCGGGCTGCTGGAAGGCGCTAGAGAAATGCACATTCACGCCACCACCCCTCCCCCCATCTCCCCCAACGTGTTTGGGTCTGTAGAGAGTCGGGAGATGTTTCTGGAGGATAACACTGTGTGGGTTACAGCTCACTGCCTACACTTTTGTGAAATCACCACGTGTTTAATGTGAGGAATTTTGTCTTAAATTTTCTGTCTGAAATGTTAAAATAAAAACCGAAAGAACTGCAGATGCTGTAAGTCAGAAAGAAAAACTGAAGTTGCTGGAAAAGCTCAGCAGGTCTGGCAGCGTCTGTGGAGAGAAATCACAGTTTTCAGGTCCCATTCTGAGAAATTTTCACCGGCTCTGATGTTCCTGTCGGAAATGTTGCTGTGTTACCTGGAAATGTGGATCAGGATCAAACCGGTTTCGATCCCCAGACTGAGCCATTGGTTGACTGTACAATGGGAAACAAGAGGCTGTTGCTAGGCTCCGTAACCCCGCTGAGCAGTCAGAGGCCATTCAGTCCAACTGCTGCATCCTTCCCTGCTGATGCTCAGCTTGGCTCCATTTGGGATCCCTTGGCTGTCAAAAGGATTTCCCTCTCCAACTGGACAGCACAGGGCATAGAGCAAGGGAGAGGAGGGGAGTGAGGGGGGGAGAGCTGTACTGGGCACAGGGTGAGGGAGGGAGTGGGGGGGGAGAATGAGGGGGGAGAGCTGTACTGGGCATAGAGCAAGGGAGAGGAGGGAGTGAGGGGAGAGAGCTGTACTGGGCACAGGGTGAGGGAGGGAGTGGGGGGGAGAACGAGGGGAGAGAGCTGTACTGGGCACAGGGTGAGGGAGGAGGAGGGAGTGAAGGGAGAGAGCTGTACTGGGCACAGGGTGAGGGAGGGAGTTGGAGGAGAGCGAGGGGAGAGCTGTACTGGGCACAGGGTGAGGGAGGGAGTTGGGGGAGAGCGAGGGGAGAGCTGTACTGGGCACAGGGTGAGGGAGGGAGTGGGGGGGAGAACGAGGGGAGAGAGCTGTACTGGGCACAGGGTGAGGGAGGGAGTGGGGGGGAGCGAGAGGATAGAGCTGTACTGGGCACAGGGTGAGGGAGTCGGGGAGGGGAGTGCGAGGGGAGAGAGCTGTACTGGGCACAGAGTGAAGCTAGTGCCCTCAGACCCAGCCTGCGAGCAGATCCATTTACACCACTCGGGGGTGGGGCGGGGGGGGGCGGGTGTGAGTGCAGCTCTTTCACAGCGAAACTGCCTGAAAACTGCAAACAGGGGAGGAAGGGGAAGGAATTCCATTTGCATAGCGCCTGTCACAACCTCAGCCATTCCTGAGGAATGGTCAAAGCGCACTCACTCTCGTCCAATGGGAAGGATAGCTGGGACAGTCTGGAATGTGTGAGGCCCCCACACGGCTGGGGAGCTGGAATGTGGAGACTTCAGGAAACGTCTGTGTGTCTCTCTGTGAGAAAAAGAACACTTCAACCCGGCCATTCTCACGCCACTGGCTGAGGGATCTTGCTGTGCACATGCCAACTGAGCTTCGCCAAATGGGCCTCATTGGCTGAGGGGGGTTTGGCTGTTCTCCTTCGTCACCCCCATCCCCCCTCCCCGCAAACACACAGTGCCCTGCTGCCCTGGTGGGTAATGGGTTTGAGTCCCGCAACCCCACCACTCCACACACAGAGACACACACACACACTCACTCTCTCACACACACACTTTCTCTCACACGCACACTCACACTCACACGCACACTCACACTCACACACACACACTCACTCTCACACACTCTCTCTCTCACACACACACACACACACGCACACTCTCTCTCTCTCACACACACACAGTCACACACACACACTCGCTCACACACACACACTCTCTCTCACACACTCTCTCTCTCACACACACCCACACACACACACACTCTCTCTCACACACTCTCTCTCACACACTCTCTCTCTCTCACACACACACACACACACACTCTCTCTCACACACACACTCTCTCTCTCTCTCTCACACACACACACACACACACACACACACACACAGTCACACACACACACTCTCTCTCACACACTCTCTCTCACACACTCTCTCTCTCTCACACACACACACACTCTCTCTCACACACACACTCTCTCTCTCTCTCACACACACACAGTCACACACACACACACACACTCTCTCTCTCACACACACACACTCTCTCTCTCTCTCACACACACACACAGTCACACACACACACACACACTCTCTCTCTCACACACACACACTCTCTCTCTCTCTCACACACACACACACACACACACACACACACACACACAGACATAGAGAGAGCTACACAGTGAGTTCGGCAGTACCAAAGGAAGCAGAGGTGAAAGTAGCCTGGGAAAATGGAACAAGGGCAATTCCGAGGGTAGTGGGGGTGGTCTAAAAGTTCCGGAACTGAATTCCCACTGGTATTTACTTCATTCAGCTTTTGTTTAATGTTGTAATGTTTGTTTGCAGCTGACTAGAGGTTACCCTGAGCCAAGCTAGCTGCAGCTGAGCTGTTCACTATCTTACTGCCTCAGCTACACAGGCATCATCCTACCCATGTATCCCTGTTTGCTTAGAACAAAAGTGCCCCCCGGATTGATATAGCGCCATTAACTTTCACCCTCCACCGATTTTGTCCCTCTCCTGCTTGCTTGCCGCAGGCTCTGTCCTTCCTACAATCTTTTCCCTTCAGGGATCATCCAGGCCTCCCAAAAGTCACTGACCTGATCTGCTGATATCAGATCAGCGTCTGCCTGATATGTTGGGTGTTTGTTACATTTTCCACTTTTTGATCTAAGAATTGCAGCATCTACACATTCAGCTTTTTCTTGTCCCAATGGAGATTACTGTCCCTCCCTCCCTCTCTCTCACTCAATGACTGTATCTCATTCTCTGTCTACCCTCATATATCTCACCTCTGTCTCTCGATAATTGTCTCGCTATATCGGTCTCTACGTCTGTCTAAACCTTTCCTATCTCTCACTACATAATATATCCTTCTCTGTCAGTCACTCCAGCTCTCTACCTCTATCCCTCTCTTGCTCTCTCTCTGTCACTGTCACTTGCTCTCACTCTTTTGTTCTCTCTCTCTCTCTCTCTCTCTCTCTCTCTCTCTCTACCTACTTCTGTCGGTCTCTCTCTCTCTCTCTCTGTCCCTATCTTTCACTGTTTCTATTTCTCTCCTCCCCTCTCTCTCATTCTCTCTCTCTCTCTGTTTCTGTGCTGAGCCTGGAGGTTGTGAATTTTAATGTCCTTCCCAATCTTGAAACCTCAAATGTGTAGCTCCGACGGAGCCAGGGCTGAGGGAGTGAGGCGCAGACAGATGGAGCTGAGGGAGTGAGGCACAGACAGAGGGAGCTGAGGGAGTGAGGTGCAGAGGGAGGGAGCTGAGGGAGTGATGCACAGACAGACAGAGCTGAGGGAGTGAGGCGCAGATAGAGGGAGCTGAGGGAGTGAGACACAGAGGGAGCTGAGGGAGTGAGGCACAGACGGAAGGAGCTGAGGGAGTGAGGCACAGACGGAGGGAGCTGAGGGAGTGAGGGACAGACAGAGAGATCTGAGGGAGTGAGGCACAGACAGAGGGAGCTGAGGGAGTGAGGCGCAGACGGAGGGAGCTGAGGGAGTGAGGCGCAGATGGAGGGAGCTGAGGGGGTGAGGCACAGGCAGAGGGAGCTGAGGGAGTGAGGCACAGACAGAGGGAGCTGAGGGAGTGAGGCGCAGACGGAGGGAGCTGAGGGAGTGAGGCGCAGATGGAGGGAGCTGAGGGGGTGAGGCACAGGCAGAGGGAGCTGAGGGAGTGAGGCACAGACAGAGGGAGCTGAGGGAGTGAGGCGCAGATGGAGGGAGCTGAGGGAGTGAGGCGCAGATGGAGGGAGCTGAGGGGGTGAGGCACAGGCAGAGGGAGCTGAGGGAGTGAGGCGCAGACGGAGGGAGCTGAGGGAGTGAGGCACAGACGGAGGGAGCTGAGGGAGTGAGGCACAGACGGAAGGAGCTGAGGGAGTGAGGCACGGACAGAGGGAGCTGAGGGAGTGAGGTGCAGACACTCAGAGCTGAAGGAGTGAGGCACAGACAGAGGGAGCTGAGGGAGTGAGGCGCAGATGGAGAGAGCTGAGGGAGTGAGGCACAGACAGAGGGAGCTGAGGGAGTGCGGCGCAGACGGAGGGAGCTGAGGGAGTGAGGCACAGACAGAGGGAGCTGAGGGAGTGAGGCACAGACAGACAGAGCTGAGGGAGTGAGGCGCAGACAGAGGGAGCTGAGGGAGTGAGGCACAGACGGAGGGAGCTGAGGGAGTGAGGCACAGACAGAGGGAGCTGAGGGAGTGAGGCACAGACAGACAGAGCTGAGGGAGTGAGGCACAGATGGACGGAGCTGAGAGAGTGAGGCACAGACAGACAGAGCTGAGGGAGTGAGGCGCAGATGGAGGGAGCTGAGGGAGTGAGGCACAATCAGATGGAGCTGAGGGAGTGAGGCGCAGACAGACAGAGCTGAGGGAGTGAGACGCAGACAGACAGAGCTGAGGGAGTGAGGCACAGACAGACAGAGCTGAGGGAGTGAGGCGCAGATGGAGGGAGCTGAGGGAGTGAGGCACAATCAGATGGAGCTGAGGGAGTGAGGCGCAGACAGACAGAGCTGAGGGAGTGAGACGCAGACAGACAGAGCTGAGGGAGTGAGGCACAGACAGACAGAGCTGAGGGAGGGAGGCGCAGACAGTCAGAGCTGAGGGAGGGAGGCGCAGACAGACAGAGCTGAGGGAGGGAGGCGCAGACAGTCAGAGCTGAGGGAGGGAGGCGCAGACAGTCAGAGCTGAGGGAGGGAGGCGCAGACAGACAGAGCTGAGGGAGGGAGGCACAGACAGTCAGAGCTGAGGGAGGGTGGCGCAGACAGACAGAGCTGAGGTAGTGAGGCACAGACGGAGGGAGCTGAGGGAATGAGACACAGACAGAGGGAGCTGAGGGAGTGAGGCACAGATGGAGGAAGCTGAGGGAGTGAGACACAGAGGGAGCTGAGGGAGGGAGGCGCAGACAGACAGAGCTGAGGCGCAGACAGACAGAGCTGAGGGAGGGAGGCACAGACTGACAGAGCTGAGGGAGGGAGGCGCAGACAGACAGAGGGAGCTGAGGGAGGGAGGCACGGATGGAAATTGGGAGTGAAGGGTTACAGCGATGGGCTGAATGATTTGGCAGAGATGTGTAGCTCGGGATGCGGATGCAGTGGTTGGTTGGGTCACTGAGTCCCCTGTGAGGTGAGAGCCTCAGTGGGGCCCGGTCTGTGCTGAGGCGCCGTTGTTCTGTTCCGATCCGAATGTATAAACTAGAAACTGAACTGCTCACCACGACAGAGCAGGCCACTGAGGCTCTCACCTCACAGGGGGCTCAGTGACCCAACCAACCACTCCAGGGACAGGTGGGTGGGATGCTCTTTGTAGGGTAGGTGTGAACTCAATTGGCCGAATGGCCTGCTGCCACACTGTGGGGGACGTGTGGGAGAGGATAGTCCGCAGTCTCCTGGGGAACGCTGACCGGATGGACTGAGGGGGTTGCAGAGCTGAAATAGAGAGATTTGTTTTGTCTGTCTGAAAGTGGAGGGTATTGTGTGTGGGTTTGGGAGGTAAACCTGCCACACACACTCACTCACACTCACTCATGCTCACTCACACTCACTCACACTCACTCACTCACACACTCGCACACACTCACTCACACATACTCTCACACACACACACTCACTCACACTCACTCACATACTCACACACACACTCTCACTCACACAAACTCTCACACTCACGCACACTCTCTCACACACAGACACACACACGCACAGAGACTCACACACACATTCACACACACACAATCACACACACACACACACACACACACACACAGAGACTCTCACACTCACACGCACACTCACACACACGCACACACATGTACACACACCCTCCTCCCACACAGACACTCATACACACACACACACACACACACACACACACACACTCAGGCCCCAGCGACAGTGAAAGGAGTGAACCGCCAGTTTCTGAACACCCTGAGGCTTCCCTCAATGACCCACTCCCACCAAACCCCCCTCCACACCCCAAGAAAAACCGCAACATGCGGAGCTCCACTGGAGCTGCTGGCTGTGCTGCCAGGGCTGGGGGCTGGAGATGGCTGTTAGTGTCTCACTCCGGCAGCTAAAAGTGAATGTGTTTCTTCAGAGATCTCCCCATCTCGGAGCAGATTACACTCGGTTAGCCCTGGATCTAGGGACTGTCTTCACAGGGACACCACCCCGACTCCTACATCAACCCCCTTCCACAAAAACTGACACCCTCCATGCACACATATACACAGTCTGAAAGATTACACATTGCTTTCCATCTGCCCCCGTGTCATTTGCCCAGAAAAAAATCACATGCTTTCCATATACTGGGCCCAGTCTTTGATCGCAGGGTCAAATGAGTCAAGCTTTCCCAAATGATGCCACAAGTGCGGACCCCCAACTCTAACATGTCTGTTGCAAATGAATGTTCTTAAGGCATATACTGTTTTCTCCCATTGCCAGGGAAATAACTGCACAGGGGCCAGTATTTTGTCACTGGGTCACCCTTTATTCACATATGCACAGTACGCTGGCTGCGGCCAACCAGCTCGGATCTCAGTCCCGGAACTGAAGAAATCCCCTGGTTATACTGGTCAGCCAGGGCTCTCCTGATTGGCCCAGGGTTAACATGCCCAATCAAGGATCTTGTAGCCAACAAGATCCAGCTGGTTCCTATCGCTACAGTACCCAAGGTTTAGCAGACTGATTCCTGAGATGGCAGGGCTGGCATATGAGGAGACACTGAATTGGTTAAAATTAGAGTCGCTGCAAAACTGGGGCCTCTCATAGATAGCTGTAAAATTCAAACAGGACTAGACAGGGTAGATGCAGGAAGGATACTCCCAGTGATGGGGAAGCCCAGAACCAGGGGTCACAGTGTAAGGATGTGGCAAAATCCAATCCCAAGAGCCTGCATCTGGCCCACATCTCTCGCAATCTTCCCGACTCATGTACCCGTCCAGATGCCCTTTAAATGCTGTAACTGTACCAGCCCCCACCACTTCCCCTGGCAGCTCATTCCATACCAACCATCCTCTGTGTGAAAAAGTTACCCCTCAGGTCCCTTTTACATCCTCCCCCTCTCACCTTAAACCTATATCCCTCTAGACTCCCCCCCACCCTGGGGGGAAAAGACCTTGTCTATTCACCCTGTCCATGCCCCTCATGATTTTATAAACCTCTATAAGGTCACCCCTTCAGCCTCTGAAGCTCCAGGGATTATCGCTGCAGCCTATTCAGCCCCTCCCTGTCGCTCAGACCCTCCAACCCTGGCAACATCCTTGTAAATCTTTTCTGAGCCCTTTCTATTTTAACGACATCCTTCCCACAGCAGGGAGACCTGGATTGAACACAGTTTTCCAAAAGTGGCCCTAACCAATGTCCAGTACAGCCACAACGTGGCCGTCCCAACTCCCTCTACTCAATGCACTGACCAATAAAGACAAGTACCAAATGCCTCCTTCATTATCCTATCCACCTGTGACTCCACTTTCAGGGAGCTATGAACCTGCTCCCCAAGGTCTCTCTGTTCAGCAACACCCCCCAGGGCCTTCCCATTAAGCCCTGCCCTGATGTGACTTTCCAAAATGCAGCATCTCACATTTATCTGAATTCAACTCCATCTGCCTCTCCTCGGCCCATCGGCCCATCTGATTAAGGCCCTATTGTACCCTGATGGAACCTTCTTCACTGTACACTGTATCTCCAATTTTAGACTCACCTGTAAACTTACCATATCAAAAGCCAGTCCCAAGAGCCTGCATTTGGCCCACATCTCTCTCGATCTTTCCAACTCATGTCCCCGTCCAGATGCCCTTTAAATGCTGTAACTGTACCAGCCCCCACCACTTCCTCACGACACCAGGTGAAAGTCTAACAGATGAAGGAGCTGTGCACCGAAAGCTTGTGATTTCAAATAAACCTGTTGGACTATAACCTGGTGTCTTGGGACTTCTGACCTCTGTCCACCGCAGTCCTACACGGGCACCTCCACATCTTGGCAGACCAGCCATACCCCTTATGTTCTCATCCAAATCATTGAAGCAAATGACCATCAGCAGTGGGGCTTTTAGTGACTTGGAGAGAGCAAGGCCTGCAGGTGCTGGAGTCAGAGATAACACAGTGTGGAGCTGGAGGAACACAGCAAGCCAGGCAGCATCACAGGAGCAGGAAAGCAGATGTTCCGGGCCTGGACCCTTCATCAGGACTGGGGAGGGGTTAGGGAGCTCAGAAATAAACAGAGGGAGGTGGGTGGGCCTGGGGGAAGGTAGGTGGGACGGTGATAGGTGGATGTAGATAGATGGTGGCGGGGAATGGTGAGTGGGATGGGTGGGGATGGATGGGTGGGAGAGAAGATGGACAGGTTGTGTCAGGTCAAGGAAATGAGAGGGAGGGTTGGTCATGAGATGAGGCTGGGGGTGTGGGAAGATTTTAAAACTGCACTCGACGTTAAGGCCATCAGGCTGTAGGCTCCCGAGGTGGAATATGAGGTTCTGCTCCTCCAGTTTGTGGGTGGCATCATTGTGACACTGGAGGAGGCCCAGGATGGATATGTCACCCAGGGAATGGCGGGGGGGGGGGGGCAGTTAAAATGGTTTGCAACTGGAAGGAGTCATCGTTTGTCGTGTATGGAGTGCAGATGATCTACAAAACGGCCCCTAAGTCTGCACTTGGTCTCACTGATTTAGAGGAGGCCACGTAGGGAGCAGGAGATACAGGAGCCAAGTTGACAGATGTGCAGGTGAACCCCCATCTAATAGACAATAGACAATAGGTGCAGGTGTAGGCCATTCGGCCCTTTGAGCCAGCACCACCATTCATTATCCTGTCACAATCAGTATCCTGTTCCTGCGTTATCCCCAAAACCCCTGACTCCACTATCTTTAAGAGCTCTATCCATCCCTCCATGACATGGAAGGTTTGTTTTGGGCCTGGGACGGGGGGTGAGGGGGGAGGTGCAGGGGTATAGCGCTTCCTGTGGGTACAGGGAAGGGTGGTGGGGTTAGTGGGGAGTGTGGAGCAGATGAGGGAGTTGCGGAGAAGGCGGTCCCTATGGAAGGCAGATAGTGTGGGGCGGGAAAATATATTTGGCTGTGGGCTCGGATTGTAGCTGGTGCAAATGGCGGAGAATGATACTTTGGATGTGGAGGTTGGTGGGGTGATATGTGAGGGACAATGGGGCTTCTGTCTTTATTTGTGTTGGGGGGGAGGGGGTGTGAGGACAGAAGTGTGGGAAACACAAGAGATGAGGTTGAGGGCATTTTCAATCACTGGGTGGGGGGAAGTTATGGTCTTTGAAATAGGGGTCCATGTGCGGGAGTGGAATGCCTCATCGTGGGAGCAGATGCGGCGGAGGCGGAGGAATTGGGAATAGGGGATGGAATTTTTGCAGGAGGGTGGGTGGGAGGAGGTGTATTCTAGGTAGCTGTGGGAGTCGGTGGGCTTGAAATGGACATCGGTTACAAGCTGGTTGCCTGAGATGGAGACTGAGAGGTCCAGGAAGGTGAGGGATGTGCTGGAGATTGCCCAGGTGAACTGAAGGTTGGGGTGGAAGGTGTTGGTGAAGTGGATGAACTGTTTGAGCTCCTCTGGGGAGCAAGAGGCGGCGCCGATACAGTCATCAATGTAACGGAGGAAGAGGTGGGGTTTGGGGCCAGTGTAGCAGAAGAGGGATTGTTCCACGTAACCTACAAAGAGGCAGGCATAGCTGGGGCCCATGCGGGTGCCCATGGCCACCCCCTTAGTCTGTAGGAAGTGGGAGGAATCGAAAGAGAAGTTGTTGAGGGTGAGGACGAGTTTGGCTAGGCAGATGAGGGTGTCAGTGGAGGGGGACTGGTCGGGCCTGCAGGACAGGAAGAAGCAGAGGGCCATCTGCATGAGGAATACAGGTGTATAGGGACTGGACGTCCATGGTGAAGATGAGGTGTTAGAGGCTGTGGAATTTACAGAGGTCCACTCTAAGTTTGTAAGAAGGAGCACAGACCTGAAGTTTTTTTTTAAAGCAGGTGGCAGCGCTTTAGAAATACTACAAATCACAGAATCTAGTTATGTTTGATTTATTGAACAAATGTGGGTCAAAACTCATTACCATGTGCCTGCACCAAAGCAGGGATTAAATAGCCAGCTCGACCTCAGTAACACTAGTACGTTGCGCATTTTAGGAAACAGGTTTGCAGTAATTGTCCTGCAAGAGATTGAACTCTCATGGCATGAACGTGTTCCTTTAACTTCCATTAAACCAAAATTGTCGATCCCTTTCATTCTTCCACAGAGAGACAGGGTACTTCGCAGTACCAAAGCTTAATTTATGAAGGTCCACACCAGGCAAACAAACAAGCAGGAGCTGCCTCCAACCTTTAGATTTGTCAGATACGTAGAAAATCAGAGAAGAGTACAGGAGGACATTCAGCCCGTTGAGTCTGCAGGGTCGGATTGTGCTGATTGTTGAGTCAATGTGATGGGGATTTGTCAGGATACCAAGTCTCAGCACTGAGTGACCATTTCACACTCACTGGCTCCCCTCAGCCAGTCCACCCTGTCGCTGCTCCTTCCTTCCTCTGAGGCTGAGTGGGAGCAGTCCCCCTCTGCTTCCCTGTCTAAGGTGAAAAGATTCAGTCTCCGAGTCCTACAGCACAGAAACAGACCCTTTGGTCCGACCCATCCACCGAGCTTGTTTTCCAAACTGACTCAGTCCCAGCTGCCTGCGTTTCGCCCATATCGCTCTCTAACCCTTTCCTGTTCATGTACCTGTCCAGATGTCTTTTTCAAATGCTGTAAGAGTCCCCCACACCCACCACTTCCCGTGGCAGTTCATTCCACACACAAACCAGCCTCTGTGTAAAAAAATTACCCCTCAAGCCCTTTTCAAAACGGTCTCCTCTCACCTTAAAAATACAACCCCTAGTTTTGAACTCGCCCACTTTAGAGAAAAGGCCTTGACTATTCACGTTCTTTATGACCCTCATGATATTTATAAACCTCTACAAGGTCGCCTCTCAACTTCCTACACTCCAGTGACAGAATTCCCAGCCTTTCAAGCCTCTCCTTATGACTCAAACCCTCCGATTCCCAGTGACGTCCCGGTACATCTCTCCCGAGCTCTCTACAGCTCAATAATATCCTTCCGAAAACATGGAGACACCAGAAATGCACATGGTGCTGCAGAATAGAGCGCCCCCAATGTCCTGCACAAACTCAACACAACGCCCCAACTCTGGCACTCAGCGGTGACCCACTCTCTGTCGGTGGGGCAGGCCAGAGGGATGGGGGGAAGCTGCTGGGGTGGGAGGAGGGTAACTCAGACCAGAGCCTCCCTGTGCAAAAGCACTCAAATAGCTGATTAAACTGAGCATCTAGAATCCTTTGTCCCAGGCATCACACTGAAGGGGCAGGGGATTATGCCAGCCCTGCTTTAACACTCAGTAATTCAATAATAAGCAAACTATCACGACTCAGCTCACAGGACTGACCCTCAAATCAAATATGAGTCAGCTGGAACAAAAACAGAAGTTGCCGGAAAAGCTCAGCGGGTCTGGCAGCGTTTGTGAAGGAAAAAAATCAGAGTAAACATTTCGGTTCCAGGGACCCTTCCTCAGAACTCAAACCCGAGACCAAAGGCTTAGTCACCAATGGAGCAGTGAGAGAAATTCAGGGGGGTTCAGGTGCCAAAGATAGGGAGGGGGTGTAGGGGCCAGAGGGGTTGCCAGAGATAGGGAGGGGGTGTAGGGGGTGACAGAGATAGGGAGGGGGTGTGGGGGCTGGAGAGGGTGACAGAGATAGGGAGGGGTGTGGGGGCTGGAGTGGGTGACAGAGATAGGGTGGGGATGTTTGGGCTGGAGGGGGTAACAGAGATAGGAGGGGGTGTGGGGGGGTGACAGAGATTGGCAGGGGGAGTAGCGGCTGGAGTGGGTGACAGAGATACGGTGGGGGTGTTTGGGCTGGAGGGGGTGACAGAGATAAGGAGGGGGTCGAGGGGTTGGAGAGGGTTACAGAGATAGGGAGGGGGTGTAGGGGCTGGAGGGGTTGACAGAAATAGAGGGGGGTGTAGGGGCTGGAGGGGGTGACAGAGACAAGGAGGGGGTGTTGGGAATTGAGGGTGTGACAGAGATAGGGAGGGGGTGTAGGGGCTGGAGGGGGTGACAGAGATAGGGAGGGGGTGTAGAAGCTGGAGGGGGTGAAGAGATAGGGAGGGGGTGTAGGGGATGGAGGGGGTGACAAAGATAGGGAGGGGGTGTGGGGGCGGGAGTGGGTGACAGAGATCGAGAGTCGGTGTAGGGGCTGGAGGGGGTGACAGAGAGGAAGGGGGTGTCAGGGCTGGAGGGAGTGACAGAGATAGTGGAGCGGGGGAATGGGGGATAGTGGAGAGGGGTGATTGGGGTTAGTGGAGAGGGGGGATTGGGGTTAGTGGAGAGGGGGGATTGGGGTTAGTGGAGTGGGGATGGGGGTTAGTGGAGAGGGGGGATTGGGGTTAGTGGAGAGGGGGTATTGGGGTTAGTGGAGAGGGGGGATGGGGGTTAGTGGAGAGGGGGTATTGGGGTGAGTGGAGAGGGGGGATGGGGGTTAGTAGAGAGGGGGGATTGGGGTTAGTGGAGAGGGGGGATTGGGGTTAGTGGAGAGGGGGGATTGGGGTTAGTGGAGAGTGGGGATGGGGGTTAGTGGAGTGGGGATGGGGGTTAGTGGAGAGGGGGTATTGTGGTTAGTGGAGAGGGGGAATTGGGGTTAGTGGAGAGGGGGTATTGTGGTTAGTGGAGAGGGGGGATTGGGGTTAGTGGAGAGGGGGGATGGGGGTTAGTGGAGAGGGGGTATTGGGGTTAGTGGAGAGGGGGTATTGGGGTTAGTGGAGAGGGGGAATTGGGGTTAGTGGAGAGGGGGTATTGGGGTTAGTGGAGAGGGGGGATGGGGGTTAGGGGAGAGGGGGAATTGGGGTGAGTGGAGAGGGGGAATTGGGGTGAGTGGAGAGGGGGAATTGTGGTTAGTGGAGAGGGGGGATGGGGGTTAGGGGAGAGGGGGAATTGGGGTGAGTGGAGAGGGGGAATTGGGGTTAGTGGAGAGGGGGAATTGTGGTTAGTGGAGAGGGGGTATTGGGGTTAGTGGAGGGGGGGATGGGGGTTAGTGGAGAGGGGGGATGGGGTTAGTGGGGAGGGGGATGTGGGCTTAGTGGGGAGGGGTTATTGGGGTTAGTGGAGAGGGGGGATTGTGGTTAGTGTAGAGGGGGGATTGTGGTTAGTGTAGAGGGGGGATTGTGGTTAGTGGAGGGGAGGGATTGGGGTTAGTGGAGAGGGGTATGGGGCTTCGTGGAGAGGGGGTATTGGGGTTAGTGGAGAGGGGGGATTGGGGTTAGTGGAGAGGGGGGTATTGGGGTTAGTGGAGATGGGGGATTGGGGTTAGTGGAGATGGGGGATTGGGGTTAATGGAGAGTGGGGATGGTGGTTAGTGGAGAGGGGGGATTGGGGTTAGTGGAGGGGTGGGATTGGGGTTTGTGGAGAGTGGGTATGGGTGTTAGTGGAGAGGGGGTATTGGGGTTAGTGGAGAGGGCGGATGGGGGTTAGTGGAGAGGGGATGGGGGTTAGTGGAGAGGGGGGATTTGGGTTAGTGGAGAGGGGGTTGGGGGTTAGTCTAGAGGGGGGATTGGGGTTAGTGGAGAGGGGGGATTGGGGTTAGTGGAGAGGGGGTATTGGGGTTAGTGGAGAGGGGGTATTGGGGTTAGTGGAGAGGGGGATGGGGGTTAGTGGAGAGGGGGGATTGGGGTTAGTGGAGGGGTGGGATTGGGGTTTCTGGAGAGTGGGTATGGGTGTTAGTGGAGAGGGGGTATTGGGGTTAGTGAAGAGGGCGGATGGGGGTTAGTGGAGAGGGGATGGGGTTTAGTGGAGAGGGGGGATTTGGGTTAGTGGAGAGGGGGTTGGGGGTTAGTGGAGAGGGGGGATTGGGGTTAGTGGAGAGGGGGGATTGGGGTTAGTGGAGAGGGGGGATTGGGGTTAGTGGAGAAGGGGATGGGGGTTAGTGGAGAGGGGGGATTGGGGTTAGTGTAGAGGGGGGATTGGGGGTTAGTGGAGAGTGGGGATGGGGGTTAGTGGAGAGGGGGTTGGGGTTTAGTGGAGAGGGGGGATTGGGGTTAGTGGAGTGGGGATGGGGGTTAGTGGAGAGGGGGGATTGGGGTTAGTGGAGAGGGGGGATTGGGGTTAGTGGAGAGGGGGGATTGGGGTTAGTGGAGTGGGGATGGGGGTTAGTGGAGAGGGGGTATTGGGGTTAGAGGAGAGGGGGATGGGGGTTAGTGGAGAGGGGGGATTGGGGTTAGTGGAGAGGGGGGATTGGGGTTAGTGGAGTGGGGATGGGGGTTAGTGGAGAGGGGGGATTGGGGTTAGTGGAGAGGGGGGGATTGGGGTTAATGGAGAGGGGGTATTGGGGTTAGCGGAGAGCGGGGATTGGGGTTAGTGGAGTGGGGATGGGGGTTAGTGGAGAGGGGGGATTGTGGTTAGTGGAGGGGAGGGATTGGGGTTAGTGGAGAGGGGTATGGGGCTTCGTGGAGAGGGGGAATTGGGGTGAGTGGAGAGGGGGAATTGTGGTTAGTGGAGAGGGGGGATGGGGGTTAGGGGAGAGGGGGAATTGGGGTGAGTGGAGAGGGGGAATTGGGGTTAGTGGAGAGGGGGAATTGTGGTTAGTGGAGAGGGGGTATTGGGGTTAGTGGAGGGGGGGATGGGGGTTAGTGGAGAGGGGGGATGGGGTTAGTGGGGAGGGGGATGTGGGCTTAGTGGGGAGGGGTTATTGGGGTTAGTGGAGAGGGGGGATTGTGGTTAGTGTAGAGGGGGGATTGTGGTTAGTGTAGAGGGGGGATTGTGGTTAGTGGAGGGGAGGGATTGGGGTTAGTGGAGAGGGGTATGGGGCTTCGTGGAGAGGGGGTATTGGGGTTAGTGGAGAGGGGGGATTGGGGTTAGTGGAGAGGGGGGTATTGGGGTTAGTGGAGATGGGGGATTGGGGTTAGTGGAGATGGGGGATTGGGGTTAATGGAGAGTGGGGATGGTGGTTAGTGGAGAGGGGGGATTGGGGTTAGTGGAGGGGTGGGATTGGGGTTTGTGGAGAGTGGGTATGGGTGTTAGTGGAGAGGGGGTATTGGGGTTAGTGGAGAGGGCGGATGGGGGTTAGTGGAGAGGGGATGGGGGTTAGTGGAGAGGGGGGATTTGGGTTAGTGGAGAGGGGGTTGGGGGTTAGTCTAGAGGGGGGATTGGGGTTAGTGGAGAGGGGGGATTGGGGTTAGTGGAGAGGGGGTATTGGGGTTAGTGGAGAGGGGGTATTGGGGTTAGTGGAGAGGGGGATGGGGGTTAGTGGAGAGGGGGGATTGGGGTTAGTGGAGGGGTGGGATTGGGGTTTGTGGAGAGTGGGTATGGGTGTTAGTGGAGAGGGGGTATTGGGGTTAGTGAAGAGGGCGGATGGGGGGTTAGTGGAGAGGGGATGGGGTTTAGTGGAGAGGGGGGATTTGGGTTAGTGGAGAGGGGGTTGGGGGTTAGTGGAGAGGGGGGATTGGGGTTAGTGGAGAGGGGGGATTGGGGTTAGTGGAGAGGGGGGATTGGGGTTAGTGGAGAAGGGGATGGGGGTTAGTGGAGAGGGGGGATTGGGGTTAGTGTAGAGGGGGAATTGGGGTTAGTGGAGAGTGGGGATGGGGGTTAGTGGAGAGGGGGTTGGGGTTTAGTGGAGAGGGGGGATTGGGGTTAGTGGAGTGGGGATGGGGGTTAGTGGAGAGGGGGGATTGGGGTTAGTGGAGAGGGGGGATTGGGGTTAGTGGAGAGGGGGGATTGGGGTTAGTGGAGTGGGGATGGGGGTTAGTGGAGAGGGGGTATTGGGGTTAGAGGAGAGGGGGATGGGGGTTAGTGGAGAGGGGGGATTGGGGTTAGTGGAGAGGGGGGATTGGGGTTAGTGGAGTGGGGATGGGGGTTAGTGGAGAGGGGGGATTGGGGTTAGTGGAGAGGGGGGGATTGGGGTTAATGGAGAGGGGGTATTGGGGTTAGCGGAGAGCGGGGATTGGGGTTAGTGGAGTGGGGATGGGGGGTTAGTGGAGAGGGGGGATTGTGGTTAGTGGAGGGGAGGGATTGGGGTTAGTGGAGAGGGGTATGGGGCTTCGTGGAGAGGGGGTATTGGGGTTAGTGGAGAGGGGGGATTGGGGTTAGTGGAGAGGGGGGTATTGGGGTTAGTGGAGATGGGGGATTGGGGTTAGTGGAGATGGGGGATTGGGGTTAATGGAGAGTGGGGATGGTGGTTAGTGGAGAGGGGGGATTGGGGTTAGTGGAGGGGTGGGATTGGGGTTTGTGGAGAGTGGGTATGGGTGTTAGTGGAGAGGGGGTATTGGGGTTAGTGGAGAGGGCGGATGGGGGTTAGTGGAGAGGGGATTGGGGTTAGTGGAGAGGGGGGATTTGGGTTAGTGGAGAGGGGGTTGGGGGTTAGTCTAGAGGGGGGATTGGGGTTAGTGGAGAGGGGGGATTGGGGTTAGTGGAGAGGGGGGTATTGGGGTTAGTGGAGAGGGGGATGGGGGTTAGTGGAGAGGGGGGATTGGGGTTAGTGGAGGGGTGGGATTGGGGTTTGTGGAGAGTGGGTATGGGTGTTAGTGGAGAGGGGGTATTGGGGTTAGTGGAGAGGGCGGATGGGGGTTAGTGGAGAGGGGATGGGGTTTAGTGGAGAGGGGGGATTGGGGTTAGTGGAGAGGGGGTTGGGGGTTAGTGGAGAGGGGGGATTGGGGTTAGTGGAGAGGGGGGATTGGGGTTAGTGGAGAGGGGGGATTGGGGTTAGTGGAGAAGGGGATGGGGGTTAGTGGAGAGGGGGGATTGGGGTTAGTGTAGAGGGGGGATTGGGGTTAGTGGAGAGTGGGGATGGGGGTTA
>NC_081395.1:3456477-3494652 GCF_030684315.1 Stegostoma tigrinum | reverse complement strand
GGACGGGGCCCTGTGCGACGGGGACCCGCTCGGGGGGACGGGGGCCCTGTGCGACGGCGGCGGAGGTCGCTCAGGGGGACGGGGCCCTGTGCGACGGCGGCGGAGGTCGCTCAGGGGGACGGGGCCCTGTGCGACGGGGGCGGAGGTCGCTCAGGGGGACGGGGCCCTGTGCGACGGGGGCGGAGGTCGCTCAGGGGGACGGGGCCCTGTGCGACGGGGGCGGAGGTCGCTCAGGGGGATGGGGCTGTATGTAAAATGGTGCGACTCTATGGGACAGGGGTGCGTGTAGTAGGGGGTTGCTCAGTATTCTAGGTCTGGGGCATGGTGCTGGTTGCTGGAAGATCTGTAATGATGTGTCTTTCGTTTGGTGTGCTGCAGGAATGGCCCCAGGACAACTCTACACTTATCCTGCTCGTCGCTGGAGGAAGAAGAGGAGGGCACATCCCCCTGAGGACCCACACCTTGGCTTCACAGCTCTTAAACCAGGTAACCGCGAGCATAGGCTCTGTGGGAGCCTGAGGCAGTAGCATCAGGAGTTCCTGCCGAGTGTAGTGCCTGCTGCTGTGGGTGTGCTACATCCCTACAACTCCCAGATCGGTGAAGTCACCGTGGTAACACGCACTGACCCTGTGGCAGCTGTCTTGAGCAGTGTTCAGTGTTGGTAATTTGTTTCTTTCTCACAGCCAGAGTTCCCACAGAATGGCAACTTCAAACCCTTCCAGCCGAGTGCTGTCCCCATGCAGCTACCTGACCCTTAGGCCTGCACTCCATTCGGGACGTTCCAGAGGAATCAACCGTCCAGAATCCCATTTCACTCTTTATGTAACCCCATGCTGTCCCTGTCCTCGGAGTGTTTGATCGGGGACAGTGTAGAGGAAGCTTCACTCTGTATCTAATACAGTGCTGTCCCTGTCCCTGGGAGTGTTTGATGGGTGACAGGGTACACGGAGCTTTACAGTATGCAGTCCCTGCCCTGGGAGTATTTGATGCGGGAAACAATGTAGAGGGAGCTTTACTCTATAACCACTTGTGCTACTTTCCATAATTGAAAGCAGTGCCCCTGATGGTTATCATACAGATGATGAAGAGAAGTGTTTGAAGTGAGGAGGTGTTTGCCGTATTCCTGGCCTCCTTGCTGTGAGCTGGTGTCTGTTTCATCCACAGAGCTGGATTTGGGCCTGAAGAAGGATGTTTTGGTGCCCCCTGATGGCAGCAGCTTGGAGGCCTTACTGCGAGGGGAGGCTGTGGAGAAACAGCGAGGACTATCTGACCACCGGGACGATGACAGTCTGAATGACTACCCTGTCAACAACAGCCGTGCCAGGAAGGTGTGTACAGTCTCCGCACAGAGACATTGCCCCACAGTAAAGGGTCAGCCGTGCCAGGGAGGTGTGTACAGTCTCCGCACAGAGACATTGCCCCACAGTAAAGGGTCAGCCGTGCCAGGGAGGTGTGTACAGTCTCAGCACAGAGACATCGTCCCACAGTAAAGGGTCAGCCATTTCACACTGATGGGGAGGAATTTCCTCTCTGAGGATAGTGAATCTGTGGAATTCCTTACCGCTAAGTGTTGGCCGAGTGATACTTTCGCTAGACTCCTAATCCAGCAGCTCAGCTGCTCTGGGGACCTGGGTTCAATTCTCACCATAGCAACTGGTGGAACTTAAATTCGATAAAACATCTCTGGAATTAAGAATGTACTGCTCAGCATGAACTCCCATTGTTGATTGTGGGGAAAAGCCAGTGTGGCTTATTAATGTCCTTACCCGGTCTGGCCTGTGTGTGACTCTAGACGCACAGCAATGTGGTTGACTCTTAACAGCCCTCTGAAATGGCTGAGCAGGCCGTTCAATTGAATTAATTGCTAAGAAGTCCCAACAGAGAATTAAACTGGTTGGAACACCTGACATTCACCTAGGCACTGGAAAAAAACAACCGCATATACAGACCCTGTAAAGCCCTTCTGACTCAGGTGTGGGGCCTTGTGCCAAAATTGGGAGAACCGTCTCACAGGCGAGTCAAGCAACAGCCTGACACAGTCATACTCCCAGGCAATGGCCCCTACACCACCTTCAATGGCAGGACAGACCCAGCAGCGGTGGGTGACACTGTTGGATGTAGTCAGGGAGGGAGTTACCCTGGGTGTCCTCAACATTGACTCCGGACCCCATGAAGTCCTGTGGCTTCAGGTTAAAATGTACCCTGGGTGGGGGATTTCAGTGTCCACCACCAAGAGCGGCTCAGCAGCAGTACTACTGATCAAGATGCTGAAGGAGCGGCAGCGTCAGAGGTATAGGAAAGTCGACGTTTTGGGTCAGTCCTGACTCAAAGTATTAGGTTTCCTGCCCCTCTGATGCTGTCTGGCCTGCTCTGTTCCTCCAGCTCCATGCTGTGTTCACTCTGACTCAACATTTGCATTTCATAAAGGACATAGCTGCTAGAGTAGGTCCTCTGCAGGTGTTGATGAAACCAACAAGACAGAAAATCATACATGACCTCATCCTTACCAATCTGTTGTAGATTCACCTGTCCATGACAGTATCGGTAAGAGTTACCAACACACAGCCCTTGAGGAGATGAGGTCCTGCCCCCGCACTGAGAATGACCTCCATCGTGTTGTGTGGCATTATCACCGTGCTAAATGGGACAGACTTCACACTGATCTAGCAGCTAAAAACAACAGCAGTGGAACTGTGCTCCCAGAACAATCTGCAACCTCATGGCCCAACATATCCCCCACACAACCATTACCATCAAACCAAGGGATCAGCCCTGGCTCAACGGAGAGTGCAGGAGGGTGTGCCAGGAGCAGCACCAGGCATTCCCGAAAGTGAGGTATCGATTGTCAGTAAAGTGTTGGAAGGTGTCAGTGACAGGGCTATCAAGCAGCAGCTACTCAGCAATAACCTGCTCAGTTACGCCCAGTTTGGGTTCTGCCAGGGCCACTCAGCTCCTGAGCTCATTACAGCCTCAGTTCAAACACGGACAAAAGAGCTGAATTCCAGAGGGTGAGGGGAGAGAGACAGCCCTTAATATCAAGGCTGCATTCAACCGAGTGTGGCATCAAGGAGCCCTGGCAAACCTGGAATCAGTGGGTATGAGGGGGCAAACTCTCCGGTGGTTGGAGTCATACCTGACACATGGGAAGGTGGCTGTGGTTGTTGGATGTTAATTATCTCAGCTCCAGGACACCTCTGCAGGAGTCCCTCAGGGTAATGTCCTCGGCCCAGCCACCTTCAGCTGCTTCACCAATGACCTTCCCTCCATCATAAGCAACAAAAACAAAGTTGCTGGAAAAGCTCAGCAGGTCTGGCAGCATCTGTGGAGGAGAAAACAGAGTTAACGTTTCGGGTCCAGTGACCCTTCCTCAGGCCCCACACTTTGCTCCACAGATGCTGCCAGACCTGCTGAGCTTTTCCAGCAACTTTGTTTTTGTTCCTAATTTACAGCATCAGCAGCTCTTTTGGTTTCTCCAATCATAAGGTCAGAAATGGTGACGCTCACTGACGATTGTACAATGTTCAGTCCCATTCGCATCTCCTCAGGTACTGAAGCAGTGTGTGTTCATGCACAACAACATCTGGGTAATTTCCAGGCTCGGGCTGACAAGTGGCAAGTGATATCTGTGCCACACAAATGCCAGGCTATGACCATCACCAATAAGAGACAATCTCACCACCTTCCCTTGGCATACAATGGTGTCACCATCACTGAAACTCCCGCGATCAACATCCTGGGGGTTCCCATTGACCAGAAACTCAACTGGACTCACCACATAAACACAGCGGCTACAAGAGCGGGCCAGAAGCCAGCAATACTGCGGTGAGTAACTCACCTCCTGACCCTCCAAAGCCTGTCCCACCACCTACAAGGCACAAGTCAGGAGTGGGATGGAATACCCCCCACTTGCCCCTGGATGGGGGCAGCCCCAACAACACTCAAGAAGCTCGACACCATCCAGGACAGAGCAGCCCCCGCTCGATTGGCACCACATCCACAAACATCCCACTCCCCACCCCCTCCCACACCCCTGACCAAAACCACGGAGCAGTGTGTACCATCTACAAGATGCCCTGCAGAAATTCACCAAAGACCCTCGGGCAGCACCTTCCAAACCAAAGACCCACTTCCATCCAGTGGGACAAGGGGCAGAAGGTACATGGGAACACTATCCTCTGCGAGCCCATCACCATCCCGACTTGGAGATAAGTTGCCCTTCCTTCTCTGTTGCTGGGTCGAAACCCTGGAATTCCCTCCCTAGGGGACAAACCACACAGCACACGGACTGCAGCGGTTCAGGAAGGCAGCTCCCCCCCACCTTCACCTGCAACTAAGGATGGGGCACTGAATACCGGCCTAACCAACGATGGTCCGACAATTGAATTTATTGAAAAAGTTAAGCATATTCAGGATAATAAAATGTGAGGCTGGATGAACACAGCAGGCCAAGCAGCATCTCAGGAGCACAAAAGCTGACGTTTCGGGCCTAGACCCTTCATCAGAGAGGGGGATGGGGGAGGGAACTGGAATAAATAGGGAGAGAGGGGGAGGCGGACCGAAGATGGAGAGTAAAGAAGATAGGTGGAGAGAGTGTAGGTGGGGAGGTAGGGAGGGGATAGGTCAGTCCAGGGAAGACGGACAGGTCAAGGAGGTGGGATATTCAGGGCATATTCAGGGCAAGGAGACAGCATTTTAATGAGCAGACTTATGGTGATAAAGGAGGAAAGGGCCATTGACATTGACTAGGTCAGACTTGATCTCATTAAATGGTGGAGAAGACTGGATGGACCACATTGTTTCCTTCCCTTCCCCTGAGGAAGGGTCACTGGACCCAAAACGTTAACTCTGATTTCTTTCCAATGGATGCTGCCAGACCTGCTGAGCTTTTCCAGCAATTTCTGATTTTTTTCCTTCTATTCCTCTGTTTTCTGGTCTTCAGTTTGGCTTTGTAGCCTCTTGTTAGCTTGAGGAAACAGTGTTACTTTGTCAGAATGCTGCATTCAGCAGTACTCGTGTGATGCTGCCTGACGCTATGGAGGTCAAACTGTTTAAATGTGGTAATGCTGGCATCCAACAATGCACAGGCAGGGTCCCGCACAGCACCAATGTGAGCTTTCACCTCCAATCATTTGCAGTCATATTGTGGGAATCTGGAGACGGAGGAAAACAGGCCACCCATTTTTCTTCTGAAAGGGACAGTGGGATTGTTCATACATCGCACACTGTAAGGGAAGACAGGGCCTTACTTCAGTATCTCAAGAAGGTGGTAATTCCAACAGTGCGGTGCACTTTCAGTACTGACCCTCCGATTGTGCGGCGCTCTCTCAGCACTGACCCTCCGGCAGTGCGGCGCTGACCCTCCGTCGGTGTGGCGCTCCGTCGGCGCTGACCCCCCCCCCGGCGGTGCGGCGCTCCGTCGGCGCTGACCCCCCCCCCCCCCCGGCGGTGCGGCGCTCCGTCAGCGCTGACCCCCCCCCCCCGGCGGTGCGGCGCTCCCTCGGCGCTGACCCCCCCCCCCCCCGGCGGTGCGGCGCTCCCTCGGCGCTGACCCCCCCGGCGGTGCGGCGCTCCCTCGGCGCTGACCCCCCCACCCCAGCAGTGCGGCGCTCCCTCGGCGCTGACCCCCCCCCCCCGGCTGTGCGGCACTCCCTCGGCACTGAGCACCCCCCCCCTCCCCAACGGTGCAGCACTCCCTTTCTTACAAATCATGCAGTTGTTCCCACGCAGAATGCCTTTATAGAACATAGATCAGTACAGCACAGGACAGGCCCTTTAGCCCATGATGTTGTGCTGAACTTTTACCCTGAACCTAAGGTCTATCTAACCTCCACCGCTACCTTATACTATCATCCATATGCCATCAGTAAACAGTCACTAGTCCACAGACCAGTCATCTACTTGTTGCCAACCATTTGTACATGACTCCTTAGCTCCAGCTTATCTTCACTCCAGCTACGGCTGGACCCAGCAGCTGAGTAGATACTGTTTACAATGCGTGTCTGGTTATGTGCTTTAATAATCTGCAGCCGTCCTGCAGTCTCCAATTCAAAACCACACAATAAAAGGACCCAGTCTTTCCCAGAGCGATTGGGATGTGATGAAGTGGATGTGACTCTCCCCTGGGGTATTGCGTGAGGGACATTTTCTGATTGTGTGTGTTTGTTTGCAGAGAATCTTGGACCCCGATGATTTTCTGGATGACCTGGATGATGAAGATTATGAGGAAGATCTCCCGAAGCGCAGGAGTAAAGGCCGAGCCAAGGTAAGCTGCTGTCTTTCTCAGTGGACCTCCTCTTGGGAAAAACATAAACTGTTTAGGATCCACCTTTGCCCTGTGAGGTTCTCCCTCATGCTTAAATCATTCCATTGTGGTCCACCCAAGTCGATAGACCATTCGTATTCCACCATCAATGGGAGCTCCTTCATCCATCAGTGGCTTCAGAGCTTCCACGCTCCATCACTCATCTGCGTTCACCAGCCACTACACCCCTCCCTATCTCTGTCACCACCTCTACTCCCTACACCCCTCCTTAACCCTGTAACCCCCTCCAGATCCTACACCTCCCCAGCTCTGTAACTCCCTCCATCCCCTACACACCCTCTCTATGTCTGTAAGCCTATTCAGCCCCTACACCCCCTCCCTATCTCTGTAACCCCCTCCAGCCCCTACACCCCCTCCCTGCCTCCTGCACCCAGTGCCCCCTCCCTGACTCCAGTACCCTCCTGGGTGAAATCCGTCTGACCATACACTTGTGAAGTCTCTGGTGACTTTAACCATGTTAGAAATGTCTCTATCTGACGCCCATCTCCTGTGTGCTGATATATCATTTCAGGACTGAAGTTACAACTCTGTTCTCACTGTGTGAGCCTCCATAGCATTGGAGCAGGCACTGAGCAGGTTGCTGGGACAGTAGTAATTTGTTTTTCTTGTCTCAGGGTAAGGGAGTTGGCAGGAGTGCGAGAAAGAAGGCAATGGATGCTGCTGCCATCGAGGACCGAGAGAAACCCTATGCCTGTGACAGTAAGTACCCTGCCTCGTCTCCTCCAACAGCCTGAGTTCCTCTACTCATTCTCTGTAGGTCAGTCCGTGCCCTGCTATCCCGATCTGTTGCCTCTCGCCCCTCCCCAGTCCATTGGTCCTTCTTCCCCCACTCCCTGCTCAGTCCCATGAGGAATGGCTCGAGGAAGGGTGTGCCCTGGCTGAGCTGTCGCTCCACACTCTCATCCTTCAAGGACTTTGCTGGGAGTGGGTGCCAATCAGATGTATCCTGAGGGAGTGCTACACAAAGGGTTGAACTTTCCCTCCATTGGGGCGGAAATGTTGGAACAGATAATGTCATGGAAGCAGAGGGGCAGCATAGGGAACCGGGCATGTGGCATGTGGGGGGGTTCATTAGCAAGGTGATACTTTCCTTCTTCACCACATGAACACGAGGCCCCTGCCTGCCTTCCTGACAGAATTCCCATGTCCGAAGTGGTTTACGGAATTTGGAAACAGCGTGTGTAACCGCGGTAACAGGTCACACTGTCAGCTGATTGAAATCTCTTCCCCTCTCTGTGTCCCAACTGAGGAGGTCAGCAGCCGCAGCTTGTTTCAATCCCTGAGCTCCTTCGGGAGATGAAGGAGGGAGAGGCAGGTTTCCAGTTAACCCCGGGTGTATACTGCTCAGCGGACCCAGTGTGCCTGATTGTCGCCGCTTTCCTGTTCACTACAGAGTGAGTTTGATGTTTCACTCTACAGGATCTTCCAAATTGGGGAAGACACCCAGAGACTGAAGCTGCTCAGATTGAGGGCAGCCAGGTCACCAACTGTCCTTTGCCATCCAGAATCCCGCTGGCATCATGTCATAGAGTCAGAGATCCTAATGGCACGGAATGAGGCCCTTCGGCCCATGGTGTCCATACCAGCCATCAAATATCCATCAATTATAATCCTTTCTCTCCAGTACTTGGCTCACAGCCCTATTTGCTGTGGTGTTTCAATGTTCATCTCAATACTTCTTAAAGGTCTCAAGGGTTCCTGCCTGTACCATCCCCTTAGGTTGAGAGTTCCAGATACCCACCACCCTCTGGGTGAAATCGTTTTTCCTCAAATTCCCTTTAAACCTCCTTCCTCCTACCTTCAATCTGTGACTCGGGGGGTTATTGACCTCAGGGGAAAAGCTTCTCTGTGTCTGCCCTGTCTGTAGCCCTCAGAACTTTGTACACCTCAGTCAGGTCGCCCTGTCGCCCCCCTCCCCGCCGAGACAGCGTTCTCTGTTCTGAGGAAATCAGCCCCCGCCTGTCCATTTCTATTCGTCACTGAACCACTCAAACCCAGGCAGCACGGCTGTTGGAAGAGTCATTGCACTCAAAACATTCACAACTGTCTCTCCCGCTCCACAGCCCTGCTGAGTTCCCTCAGCAATTTGTTTTCTTTCCTTCATAACCTCCCTGCTCGTGTATTCAGTGCTTTCACTAATAAAGGCAGCAGTCCCATAAAGCTTTTTAACCACGTGATCTGCCCGTCCTGCTGCCTTCAAGAATCTATGGACATACACACCATGATCTCTAATCCTGTCTTCTTCCTATGGCCCTGCTAGTCATTGCATACCCCCTTCAAATGGTTAGTCCTCCCATAGGAGGTCAGTCATCTCAGGTCCAGGACGTACAATAGATTGACAATAGTGTAGACAAGAACACAGGCAATAACAGAAGTGGTAGCGGGAATTTGGGAAATATGGCTGAGTGTTCAGGCAGGGTCACTGACAGACTGGACTCGGGACTAGCAGTATTGTCCAGTTGTTACATGGAACGCTCCTCAGTGTGGTGAGATTTGCCAGTGCGGGCTGGCTTGCATGTTGTTAACAGCCAGTCTTTGAAAGGTACGTTCCTGGCATCACAGATGCACTGAACTACCCCTTTGCTGGTGTGTGCAGTGGGCACAGCATCTTTGATGTGTACAGGGAATAAATCTCATGTAGTATTGTCTTTCGGGCTCACGTTCTGGCACACACAAGCTCCATATTAATAAACATGGCCCTGTTCTTGTAGGTGGTGGTGGGGAGGAGAAGCACCTGTACACACGCTGCACCATTTTTGACTCAACAAAAGGGGTAACAGCCATTCTCTGGTTCATTTCTCGCGGCAGTGTCTTGACCAATCCAAAGCAATAAATTTAAACAAGGCTTGGCAGTTAAATGTCAGTCATCATCTCACTGGTACTTCCTGCTTGGCAATGCTTTTTCCAATCAAAGTCTACTTAGTCTGCACTCTTTGTATAGTTGAAAATATTGTTCCCTTTTCCTTTTGTGAATTGTTCTGTTGAGCACAAAATGAGGACTTCCAACAAAATTTATATTTACAGTAATTCCTGCATTCTGTCCTATCAGACACCAGTCTGTTGTTGGCAGTGCCAGCTTGGATACTGTCACCGACGGTGCCCTGGCAGTGTTAACCCTGACATACTACTGATGTTTTGGCAATACTATCCATACAGATAGAGATGTTTATAAGCCTTGCTGTATCTGTGATAACGGCCACAATGCTGACAGTAAAATCCTTTACGGTATTGGCAGTGACAATCCTTATAAAAGTTGCTGTTACGTGTGCTGTAGCTGTGGCAGTAGCCAGTACACCCTCTAGCCTTGCAGTGGTGGCCTGTGTAATACTGAGAGCAGTAACTCACATTAAAGTGCAGGGGTTGAAGACATTTTGCCTACTTCCTGCTCTAGGTCCTTGACAAAAACCCTTTGTTGCGTTTTTGGATGTTAGTCTGTGGTCAGAGTTACTTATGTTTGGGCCCTGTGTATTTCACCTGTGGGCTCTGGCTGTAAAAGCCCCCTTTCTGGGTGGGAGTTGATCTGGTAAATAGTCTCTGCTGCTGCCTAGACCCCATCGCTGTTTAAATGGGGCAGAGTTCAGAGCTCAGCAGTGCCCTGGGGAGCTGTCTGTGCTGGAAGCTCAAACCAAGTCTGATGTCACCGTCCATGCTCTCCTGTTTACTCGCAGGCAGCAAACGTGTCTCAAAAATGGGTGCAACCTGTATGCGCCTGTCCTCCGGCATCCAGGTATTCTCAATCCCTCGCTCTTTAATTCAAGGAAACAAGAGAAACTAAACCGCACCTGTTCTTTCAGATCTTTTCACACTCTTTATCTTCTCTGTTGCAGATAGATGCAAACAAAAGCATACCTCCAAATCTTCTGAACGAGGTATTCTGGAGATTCACACTGTCCTCTTCCTTGTTTGCCTGTGCTTCTTCCTCCATCTGTCTGTCACTTTCCTTGGTTCTGATTTCCTCCGTGTGTCTGTCTGTCTGTGTGTATGTGTGTGCGTGTTCCTTTGGTGGGGTGGGGGGAGCGTGTTGGGGGAGGGGTGGGTGGAGAACAGGAAAGATTGCCTCGGCTGAAGAGTTGTCGGGGGAGAATGCCCACTGCCCCTGAGCGAGGCAGTGTTGTGGGAGCAATAGGCTTAGCTTCCTGCCTCGAAGAAGCTCCCCTGGGGAGGGGTTTCCAATCTGTCAGTCAGTCCCTGAGCTGCTGCTGAGGAGCAGTGAGTCCCCTGCTCTCCATTTTCTATCCGTAGCCCAGCCAGCAGAGGCCTGTCGGGGGTCACATGAGAGCGATGCTGTCCTTAGTTGATTAGCCCCACAGTCCAGGCAGGGAGTGATATAAATCCAATGTGCAAAAGCTGAATGAACTTGCCATTGCTCCTGGAGCAGAGCTTGACTCCTGGGGCTAGTTTATAACTCCTTTCAGAACCCTCAACCCCAAAGTTCACTGTGCAAACTGTGCCAGCGACATGTCCTCATGTGAGTGTGTGACAAACCCAGCAATAAGCCCAATGCTGAGAGGACACGGGGGAGTCTGCAGTGCAAGTGAGGGAGTCACCCTTGGAATAAGGGGTCTCCCACTGAAGATGGAGACAGGGAAGACTGTCTTCTCTGAGGGTGCTTACTCTGTGAAACTGTCTTCCCCTGAGAGAGCAGTGGAAGCTGGGTCACAGGATGTGTTACAGTCAGATCAAGGGGTATGGGGCAATGACAGACAGAAGGTTATATTGAGACCACCACAGCCAGACCAGCCAAGATCTTACTGAACTGGGGAGTAGATTGGAGGGGCTGACTGGCCTCCCCTTGGTTTTTTATGATTAAATATGAAGAGTGGGACAGTTTACCTCTGTGTTATAGGTACATTACTTTGAGCCTTGGGAGGGAGAGGCCAGGTTGGGCTTTGCTTCCTGTTTAACCTATCACCACCTCCAGCTGAGGAACTGCTCTCAGTGTCTTGTCTTGAACCTGAATCGAATCCTGCCAGCCCTGACAATGAGAGACAATGACTCAACAGATGCTTCCTCTGGTCCTGCAGGGAGCTCCTCAGCCCAGTGTTTCCCAGGAGGCTGTGTCCGAGTGAGTGCACCAGGCTGCAGTATGACATTGCCATTGATTGGCACTCTGCTCCTTGCTTTTTCTAATGAACTTACGCAATGGTCTGTAGGATCAGCAACCAAGGACCCTATTTCCTTTCCAATCGAATGTCTCTCTCTCGCTCCCCTGCTGTCACAGTCCGCCCCCCCCCCCCGCCCCCGACACAGGTAAAACAGTCTGTTCTGCTGCCGCTCACTAAAGAGGAATTAGTTGGAACAGCTTTCCCAGCTGAGGCCATGCCAACACACCAGAGCCAACTGAAGAGATTGTTTATGAACAGTGTTCACTGCTGTAGGAAACAGGAAGATCCCACACAGTGTGGGAATGACCTAGATTATCTGCGGCGCTCCCTCGGCGCTGACCCTCCAACACAGTGTGGCACTCCCTCGGCGCTGACCCTCTGGCAGTGCGGCGCTCCCTCGGCGCTGACCCTCCAGTTGTTTGATGCCGATCAAATCCTGACAGGGTGGGTGTGGAAAGGGTGTTTCTCCTGTGGGGAAATCTAGAACTGGAGGCTCCTAGTTTAAAGACCCACAGTCACCATTTTGGCACGGAGAGGACCTGAAACGGTTTCTCTTGGAGGGCTGTGACAGCCTGGAGCTCTTTCCCTGAGACAGGAGATGGGAACAGAATGCTGTCTGGTTTTAATACTGAGGTTGCTCTGTTCCTGGTCTGCAGGGTGAATGGGGTTTGCAAAAGGTATTGAGACTTGGTGGGACTAATCCTGTCAACTGTAATGTGAGGGAAATGCACTGTCTGCTCGATGGGCTGAGTGGCCGCCTCCTGCTCTTAATTGGCATGGCAGCATGGGGTGTCATCTCGGGTCTGTGAAGCTATGGTCTTGTGGGTGTGATTTAATTAAATTTAATGCTTTAAGTACTTGTTCACCTTTCGCTGCTGTGAAACAAACAAACCAACAGTCCAGTCCTGGCTCTGTCTGCTCAAAATTCCAGCTTCTGCTTCATTTTGATTTTCTCTCAGGCCCACATTCCCAGATGGATTTGTGTTGCTTGTGCCCACTGCTACTCCCTTTTTCCAGGTTCACACTCAGGAAGCAGTGACAGTGTCCTCAGTGTGTTCCTTTGGCTAAGTGCTGGGCCGGTGCGGATTGGTCCTGGGTCAGTGCCAGTACAACCCCTTTGTTCAGCAGTGACTGACCCTGTGAGTGATATTAACGTGTAACTGTCCAACTGTAATTTGTGTGCTCAAATGTCAGTCATTGCTGGCCATGCAGTCGCTCCTCAGCGCTCACCTTTTCCTGAGTGTTTTTAAGCTCGGTGCCTATCCGCTTTTCCCTTCTGGTGTCAGTATGTACAACTGACAAACTCTAATTAGCTGGTCTCCCCTCCTGCTGCCACTCTCCCTCAGCAAGACCAAAAGAAACGTAGACAAACCCCTGAACCGTTGCCAGGAAGAAAGCTACAGGGGAAATTGCTGCTATCTTATTCTGGGAAAGCGCAGGCTGAGGGCTAACTTGATCTACTCATGGAAGTGATGTATAGGGGTTTTGACTGGGGAGATGGAGAGAAGACGTTTCCCCTTGTGAGGGGAGACCAGAACCAGGGGAGAGCCATTGGTATCGGACAGTCCTGGATAAATCCAAAGGGGAATTCAGGAGAAAGGTCCTGCCCCCAGAGAATGGGGAGACTGACTCCCACAGGAAGGGCTGAAGGGGAGTTGGGTGGATATTTTTGGTGGGAGGGGAATGGAGTGAAGCTGGATGAACACACGGAGAAAGGAATAGAGAGGGAGATGGAGAAGGGTGTGGGAGGAGGCTTTTGGGGATAACAGGAACAGCAGCAGCTTCTGTGTTGTCCACACTAACTGTCTGATTAAACCTGTTTATTTCTTGTCAGTAGAACCCAAGGTAACCCTAACACACACTAGCTCACTAAGAATTAGATGTTCAGCCCAAAAGCCTGAGCTGACACAGTTCTGCCATTCCTGTGCTTGGTTTACTGTTCTCTCGCTCTGTCTCTCGCTCTGTCTCTCGCTCTGTCTCTCGCTCTGTCTCTCGCTCTGTCTCTCGCTCTGTCTCTCGCTCTGTCTCTCGCTCTGTCTCTCGCTCTGTCTCTCGCTCTGTCTCTCGCTCTGTCTCTCGCTCTGTCTCTCGCTCTGTCTCTCGCTCTGTCTCTCGCTCTGTCTCTCGCTCTGTCTCTCGCTCTGTCTCTCGCTCTGTCTCTCGCTCTGTCTCTCGCTCTGTCTCTCGCTCTGTCTCTCGCTCTGTCTCTCGCTCTGTCTCTCGCTCTGTCTCTCGCTCTGTCTCTCGCTCTGTCTCTCGCTCTGTCTCTCGCTCTGTCTCTCGCTCTGTCTCTCGCTCTGTCTCTCGCTCTGTCTCTCGCTCTGTCTCTCGCTCTGTCTCTCGCTCTGTCTCTCGCTCTGTCTCTCGCTCTGTCTCTCGCTCTGTCTCTCGCTCTGTCTCTCGCTCTGTCTCTCGCTCTGTCTCTCGCTCTGTCTCTCGCTCTGTCTCTCCTTCTATCCCCCCTGTCTCTGTCTCTCTCTTCTCCCTCACCCCCACCACCATTTCCTTGCCCTTGTTCCCCAGTTGCCATGTAATCTCACTGCCTGTTTCTGTAAGTGCGCAGGCTGTTGGTGAAGCTGAGAGGAGTGCTCCTGCCCTTCAGTGTTTGGGGTTTTAGCCTGTACAAGCCTCCCATCTCTGGTTGTGTTTTGTACAGCTTACATTTTCTCACGTCGTTCCTGTGGGAATTCAGCCAGCTTCTTCAACCATTCTGTCTCTTTTTCGCTCTCTCCTCTCCCCTCGCTACGACAGTCTGTGGGAAACGGTACAAGAACCGGCCAGGGCTCAGCTACCACTACGCACATTCCCACCTGGCAGACGAAGAAGGAGATGATGAGAAAGACCTGGAGCCCCAGATCCCGATATCGCACCGGAGGGAGGAACGTAAGTGTGCGTGGCTGCCATCTTTCTCTTTACTAGGGAGGAGTGGGAGTGGGGAGAGCTGCTGGGGAGTGTGAGTGCTATCCATTAGTGTCAGCCTGTGGTGTGTACAGTTTACTCCAGGGCTGTGACGGGCAGGCGGGGGAGGAGATGGTGCATCAGGGTGGTGGGTGAGGTGGGGAAGGAGTTGGGAATAATGGGAGATATCCCACTCCCTCAGAGCTGGCATTGCACAACAGACCAAATAGCCTCCAGCTGTGCTGTCTTATTCTGTAAAGCCACCTGCTGAGCAATGAGGTGTTTTTAGAAACCAACGGGCTGCCTGAGCCTTCACCCTCCAGTACCATGCAATTGATTTATTTATTTTATTCATTTGTGGGATAATAATGGGACAGGGCCTAATTGAGAATTCCCTGCCTGGCCCAGGATTGGGGTTTGGGGTCTTGCAAAGGCTCCGGGTGTGATTGAGAGAATCTCCGATAACTCACCAAAGCTCCTCAGACAGCACCTTCCAAACCCACAACCACTTCCAACTAGGGCAGCAGGTACATGGGAACACCGCCCCCTGCACGTCTCCCTCCGAGTCCCTCACCGTCCCACTTGGGAATATATCCCCGTTCCTTCAGTGTCTCTGGGTCACAATCCTGGAAATGCCCCCCCTAAGGGGCTTTATGGGTAGCCCCACAGCAGGTGGACTGCAGTGGTTCAGGAAGGCAGCTCAACCCCACCTTCCCAAGGGGCAACTAGGGACGGGCAGTAAAGACTGGGCCCAACCAGATATGCACATCCAACATGAATGAAGGTGAAAAGGGGTTGAGGTTTGGCAATCACTCACCACCAACTGAACACAAAATTCCCAGTTTCGCTTTGGAAGGAGCAGTTATAACCTGGCCGGAGCGCATGATGTCAAGAACGTGATTTCAAACGAAACTCACTCCTGGAAGGCTGGGGCTAGAGATGGAGCAATTCAAAAGGAAATTGGAGAGAATCTTTCATCCTCAAATATGAGCTGGGCTATTCGGGGGCCGCCAGCAAGCAATTCCTCACACAAAGGAACATTCTGGAACTTCCTCCTCTGCTCCATCTCCCCGCACCCACATCCCTCTCTGAAGTGAAGAGACTGGTCTGGGGCTGGACTGTTGGGTTGTTATCCAGGGGTGTGACATGAGGAACACATCCCCTGAGATCTCATTGCTTAGTAGAACAGATTCAAGATTCTTGAATGATTTTCTCACTATCCTGTGTGACTTCAAAATGGGCTCAGTGGCCTCGTCCTGTTCGGGTATAACTGGCTGAAGGAGGGGGCTGAATGGCCTCGTCCTGTTCCTGTGTAACTGGCTTAAGGAGGGGGCCGAATGGCCTCGTCCTGTTCCTGTATAACCGGCTGAAGGAGGGGGCCGAATGGCCTCGTCCTGTTCCTGTGTAACCGGCTGAAGGAAGGGTCTGAATGGCCTCGTCCTGTTCCTGTATAACCGGCTGAAGGAGGGGGCCGAATGGCCTCGTCCTGTTCCTGTGTAACCGACTGAAGGAAGGGTCTGAATGGCCTCGTCCTGCTCCTGTGTAACAGGCTGAAGGAAGGGTCTGAATGGCCTCGTCCTGCTCCTGTGTAACAGGCTGAAGGAAGGGGCTGAATGGCCTCGTCCTGTTCCTGTGTAACAGGCTGAAGGAAGGGGCCGAATGGCCTCGTCCTGCTCCTGTGTAACAGGCTGAAGGAAGCGGCCGAATGGCCTCGTCCTGCTCCTGTGTAACAGGCTGAAGGAAGGGTCTGAATGGCCTTGTCCTGCTCCTGTGTAACAGGCTGAAGGAAGTGGCTGAATGGCCTCGTCCTGCTCCTGTGTAACAGGCTGAAGGAAGTGGCTGTGTGGCCTCGTCCTGCTCCTGTGTAACAGGCTGAAGGAAGTGGCTGAATGGCCTCGTCCTGCTCCTGTGTAACAGGCTGAAGGAAGGGGCTGAATGGCCTCGTCCTGTTCCTGTGTAACAGGCTGAAGGAAGGGGCCGAATGGCCTCGTCCTGCTCCTGTGTAACAGGCTGAAGGAAGCGGCCGAATGGCCTCGTCCTGCTCCTGTGTAACAGGCTGAAGGAAGGGTCTGAATGGCCTTGTCCTGCTCCTGTGTAACAGGCTGAAGGAAGTGGCTGAATGGCCTCGTCCTGCTCCTGTGTAACAGGCTGAAGGAAGTGGCTGTGTGGCCTCGTCCTGCTCCTGTGTAACAGGCTGAAGGAAGGGGCTGAATGGCCTCGTCCTGCTCCTGTGTAACAGGCTGAAGGAAGGGGCTGAATGGCCTCGTCCTTTTGCTGCTTATGTATTCTCATGTACCAGAGACTCAGAAATAGGAATTCTTGCTTGTGCGGGCTCCGGGGCCTGCCTGGATTTCTAGAACATTCTTGGACCTTTGATACTCGAGGTTAATGCCCTAACAGCGTGGCGTGAGTTGGATTGACCCGGCAGCTCCTGGTATGGGTTCTGTGCCGACTTCAGTAATCTCAGCCAGGGTGGGATGTGTGGGAGATCACGGGCATATTACAGTGTAGAAGGAGGCCATTGAGCCCATCGTTAGCCAGAGTGCAGATCTCCTGCCTATTGCCCCCATACTGCGTATGCTGCTTCTATCCAATAGTCCTCTTGTGAATGCTGCAGTCAAACCACGTTTGCAGTCCTGACCCGTACTCCTCATTCTGTTCGAAAAAGGTTATCTCCTGTCACATTTGACCCTCTTGCAAATGACTTTAAGTCTGTGCTGTCTCATTCTTGTTCCTTTTATAAATGGGAACAGCTTCTCTCTATCTATCCAACCTGCTCAGGAATTTGAAAACCCTTAGCATGTCACCTGTCAACCTTCTCTCCAAGTTGAACAGTTCCACCTTCTTCAGTGTCTCATTCCTGGAATTATACTTGTAAACCTCTCCTGCTCTCTCTCCAATGCATTTGCATCCTTCCTGAAGTGTAATACCCACACACAGTACTCCGGCTGAGGTCTAGTCCGTGTCTTATACAAGTTCACTGTCACATCCCTGCTCCTGTTTTCTGCGCCCCTATTAATAAAGCTGTCCACCTTATTAACTGCCCTGTTCTCTTGCCACAGACTGCGAGTTATACAGCACGGAAACACACCTCAGGTCCGACCAGTCCATGCCGAACATAATCCCAAACTAAACTAGCCCCACCTGCCTGCTGCTGGCCCATATCCTTCCAAACCTTTCCTGTTCATGTAATTATCCAAATGTGTTTTAAATCTTGTTACTGTCCCCACATCCACCACTTGCTCTGGCAGTGCACTCCACACGTGAACCACCCTGTGTAAAAATTTCCCCTCATGTCTTTTGTAAACCTTTCTTATCTCACTTTAAAAATGTGCCGTCTCCTGTTGAAATTCTCCATTCCAGGGAAAACACACCTACTCCTCTTTATTTTGTAAGGTCACCCATCAACCTTCCTACACTGCAGTGCAAAAGATCCCAGCTTATCCAGCCTCTCCTTATAACTCAAACCCCCCATTCCCTGGCAACCTCCTCATAAATCTCTCCTGAACCCTCTCCAGCCCAGTAATATGCTTCCAATAGCAGGGCGACCAGAACCAGACACAGAGTTCCAGAAGAGGCTTCACCAACGTCCCTGTACAACCTCAACGTGACGTCCCCAACTCCTACACTCAGATGGTCTGAGCATGAATGCAAGTGTGCTAAACACCTTCCTGCCACTTTTGGTGATCCGTACACATCTACACCCAGCTTCCTCTGCTCCTCCATCCCCTTTAGAATTGTATCCCAGTTTTACATCACTCAACGTTGTTCTGACCAAAGTGTCTCACCTCACACCTTTCCACATTGATCCTCAGCTGTCAACTACCAGCTCCACTCCATCAGCGGGCCCCTGTACTCGGGCGGTGAGGGGCACCCAGGGGGTGGGGGTGGTGGTGGCTGTTGTGGGGGTGAACAAGAAAGCTGATTACCATCCCTGTTTACTACTTGGTGACATCCCTCTGGAAACAGTGTATGTTTGGCCATTGGGTGGTGATGGCCCCAGCTTTGACTGTGATGTCGCCTGCAGTCGAGCAGCCTGCATGGAGAGAATGGGACCTCTGTGTCAAGGCACCAGCTGGAGGGAAGCCCTGTGGACACCTATCCAGCGAGATTCGAGCACAGCCCCTGTTTGATGCTGGGGCAAGTTGGAGTGAGCTGGGGAAGGTGGGGGCTGGTTTGCAGGAGAAATGCAGAAATGCTGGTCTTTTCTCACTGTCCCCTTCTCTTCGTTACAGTGGGGCGACCTCCAGGCGACTTCAGAAAATTAAAAGCAGGTCTGGAGCCAACCTCTCTCTCTTACTGCCTTACTGTGTCTGGGTGTGAGGGGAGTGCTCGCGATGGGGGAGTGAGGTGGACAGATCTGAGGTACCGAGGTGAGGGTATCCCTGCTGCCTGAGGGCCTGGTCCTGCCCTGAACCCAATAGGTCCTTGACGCGGTTTTGCCCAGGTTTTGGATACCCCCTGAGCCAGCATCCCAATCAGATCCAAATGCTCCCATTGCTGTAAGTCGCTAAGTGTCTTAAAAAGCAAGTGTGAGCCCGCAGAGGGGACGGGGGTTTGTTTTATTGTCTCCCTCCCTGCTGTCCACTGGGTTGTTGATGAGGTGGGGCAGCATGCTCACCATGCTGTTTCACTGACGGTCTGTGACAGTCACCTCCTGCTTTCTCCCCGCTGCCCAGTGCCACAGGCTGTGTCCACCCCTTTCCCCCCCCTGGAATCCACCACAGCCCACAGCAGTGATCACCAAGCCCCCAGCTCCCCCACCCGCCCAGGACATTGTTGTTACCAAGTAAATGCAGGCAAGAGTTGGTGAGCTGTTTCTGACAATTCTCTGAGAGCTCTGACACTATATCTCTGTCTCTCTCTCTGTCTCTGTCTCTCTCTCTGTCTCTGTCTCTCTCTCTGTCTCTGTCTCTCTCTCTGTCTCTGTCTCTCTCTCTGTCTCTGTCTCTGTCTCTCTCTCTGTCTCTGTCTCTGTCTCTGTCTCTGTCTCTCTCTCTCTCTGTCTCTCTCTCTCTCTGTCTCTCTCTCTCTCTGTCTCTCTCTCTCTGTCTCTCTCTCTCTGTCTCTCTCCCCCCCCCTTGCACTCTCTGTATCTCTTGTTTTCTGGTTTCTAATCCACAGCGAAGAAGGGGCCCGATGGACTGGCACTCCCCAACAACTACTGCGACTTCTGCTTGGGCGATTCAAGACTCAACAAGAAGACAGGCCAGTCTGAGGAGCTGGTGTCGTGCTCAGACTGTGGCCGCTCAGGTACCCAACCTCACTGCTTGATGTCCTTGACAGATTTTACAGGCAGACCAATCAGCCCATCAGCTAGTGCTGCTGCTCCCTGTGAGCCTCCCTCCACACCCTATGCCCCCCACCTCCGTTTCCATTCTCTCTTGTGATTCCCTTTAAACGTACCAACACAACTCCCCCCGATCCTTCCCTGTGTGCCCCACGGCCTCCTCGCTCTCTTGGGATTGGTGGGGGGTGGGGTGGTGGTGAATTATCTGTTGGATTGATTCGGGGATATTTGACATCAGCGCCTTCACCTCCCGCTGCGGTCGATCAGAAATGTCCCACTTCATTGCCTAGGCTTCCTCAGTCTGCGAGAGGAGCCTTTTCCAGCCTTTCCTCACGGACGCTGGGGGCTGTCAGCTCTCGGTCCCTTCCCCACCACTGTGCCCACGTTGCCCTGCTCTGTCGACCCGCTGCTCCCCCCAGTCCAGGAGCTGCCTCCGGTTTCGGGTCTGTTGCAGAGATGAGGCTGTGGGGTTTGGCGAATGGCGAGAGGGATTGGTCAGGCTGGTTGCTAACCGAGTGGTTTGTGTTTCCAGGACACCCTTCGTGTCTGCAGTTCACCCCGGTGATGATGGCAGCGGTAAAGACATATCGTTGGCAGTGCATCGAGTGTAAATGCTGCAATCTGTGTGGAACCTCTGAGAATGATGTGAGTACAAGGACAGTGCGAGTGAGCACAAACTGCCCAGTAGCCAGTATCCTGTCAGCACAGGAAACCATAGCAACGGTGAGCTCCCTCCAAATCTCATAACTGCACTCAGAGCAGCTTCACTTCTCCAACTCGCCAGCTAATAGTACGCACCGCTGTACTGTGCCCGCTCTGGGACAAGAAAGAAGCAGTCACTCTTGGGGTTTTTTACAGACCCCCTAATCGTTGCAGAGAAGTGGAGGAGTGCATTGGGAGGCAGATGCTGGAAAGGTGCAGAAGTCACAAGGTTGTAGTCATGGGTGACTTCAACGTTCCAAATATTGATTGGAAACATTTTAGTTGTAAAAATTTAGATGGAGCGGATTTTGTCCAGTGTCTTCAGGAAGGATTTCCGACACAGTACGTAGACAGACCAACACGAGGAGAGGCCACTTTGGATTTGGTGCTTGGGAATGAACCGGGCCAAGTGTTGGACCTGTTGGTAGGAGAGCATTTTGGCGATAGTGCTCATAACTGTTATTTTACAATAGTCATGGAAAAGCATAGGTACATACAGCAGGGTAAGGTAATTACAATTCTGTTAGGACTGGGTAATATCAAATGGCAACAGATGCTGCGAGGGAAGAGCACTGTAGAAATATGGAGATTGTTTAAGGAATGCATACTGCGTGTGCTCGATATGTTTGTCCCGAGCAGGCAGGGAAGATGCGGTTGAGTGAGGGAGCCTTGGTTCTCAAGAGGTTGAACGGCTGGTTAAGAGGAAGAAGGATACTTATGTAAGGTTTAGGAAACAAGGACCGGAAAAGGCTCTCGAGGGATACAAGTTATTCAGGAAGGAGCTGAAGAAAGGGCTCAGGAGAGCTATAAGGGGGCACGAGAAAACCTTGGCAGATAGGATCAAGGAAAACCCCAAGGCTTTTTACACATATGTGAGGAATAAGAGAATGTCCAGAGAAAGGGTAGGGATGATCAAGGATTGTAAAGGGAATTTGTGCACAGAGCCTAAAGAGATAGGAGAAGTCCTTAATGAATACTTTTCTTCTGGTATTCACAACTGAGAGGGACCTAGTTGTAGAGGAGGACAGTTTGAAACAGGCTGGTAGGCTAGAGGAGGTCGATGTTAGTAAGGAAGATGTGCTAGGAATTTTGAGGAAGTTGAAGATAGATAAGACCCCCAGGCCGCATGGGACTTATCCGAGGATTCTATGGGAAGCAAGGGAAGACATTGCAGAGCCTTTGGCAATGATCTTTTCGTCCTCACTGTCCATGGGTATAGTGCTGGAAGATTGGAGAGAGGCAGACATCATTCCCTTGTTCAAAAAAGGGAATAGGGATAACCCCAGAAATTACAGACCAGTTAGTATTATGTCAGTGATGGGCAAATTATTGGAAAGGGCTCTGAGAGATAGGATTTATGATCACTTGGATAGGCACAGTTTGATTTGTGATAGTCGGGATGGATTTGTGAGGGGTAGATCATGTCTCACAAACCTTATTGAATTCTTTGAAGAGGTGACCAAACACATGGGTGAAGGTAGAGCAGTGGATATGGTATACATGGATTTAAGTAAGGTATTTGATAAGGTTCCCTGTGGTAGGTTCATGCAGAAGGTAAGGAGGCATGGGATAGGGGGAAATGTGGCAGATTGGATTCAGAATTGGCTGACCCTTAGAAGACAAAGGGTGGTAGTGGATGGAAAATATTCAACATGGTGCTCAGTTACGAGTGGTGTACCACAAGGATCTGTTCTGGGTCCTATTCTATTTGTGATTTTTGTAAATGATTCGGATGAAGGAGTGGAAGGGTGGGTTAGTAAGTTCGCAGATACAGAGGTGAGTCGAGCTGTGGACAGTGTGGAGGGCTGTTCTAGGTTACAGAGGGATTTTGATAGGATGCAGAGCTGGGCTCCAAAGTGGCAGATGGAGTTTAACTGTGAAAAGTGTGAGGTGATTCATTTTGGAAGAAAAAGCTTGAAAGCAGAATACAGGGTTAACAAAGATTCTTGGTGGTGTGGAGGATCAGAGGGATCTTGGGGTTCATGTTCACAGTTCCTGAAAGCTGCCTCCCAGGTGGATAGAGTTGTTAAGGTGTATGGTATGTTAGGTTTCATTAATAGAGGGATTGAGTTCAAGAGCCATGAAGTTATGCTCCAACTATACAAAAGCCTGGTTTGGCCACATCTGGAGTATTGGGTCCAGTTGTGGTCACCTCATAACACGAAAGATGTGGAGGCATTGAAAAAGATGCAGAGGAGATTTACCAGGATGTTGCCTGGAATGGAGGGAAGATCTTATGAGGAAAAATTGAGAGCGCTAGGGCTTTTCTCTTTAGAACAACGAAGGATGAGAGGTGACTTGATAGAGGTGTACAAAATGATCAGAGGTATAGATACAGTGGATAGCCAGAGACTTTTTCCTAGGGTGGAGATAGCTTTTATGAGGGGCATTGTTTTAAAGTGAGTGGAGATAGATATAGGGGAGATGTCAGAGTAGGTTCTTTACTCAGAGAGTGGTCGCGGCGTGGAATGCATTTCTGGAGAGGTTAGTGGAGTCGGCCTCATTAGAGGCATTTAAGTGGCTATTAGATAGGCATATGGATGATAGTATAAGGTGGGGGTGGGGGTTAGATAGACCTTAGGATTAGGGTAAAAGTTGGGCACAACATGGTGGACTGAAGGGCCTGTCCTGTGCGGTATGGTTCTATTTTCTCTGCTGATGGCTTTTTGCTGTTGAATTCCCCAGGACCAGCTCCTGTTCTGTGATGACTGTGATCGTGGTTACCACATGTACTGCCTCACCCCACCGATGTCGGAGCCCCCTGAAGGTGAGCTAGGCCTGCATCTACTGAAACTCCAAGATGACTGTTTCTGGGGGAAGAGAGAGGGGAGACAGACAGATGGACACGGGCTACATGATGCCTCCTGCATGCTTTCATCAATGAAGGGTCCTAAATGTGACTGTGCCCCCCCAAGTCCTATTTAAAGTTCAGAGGGAGCAAACACAGAATTCCAGACTGGTTAGCCTAACCTCAGTGACTGAGAAATGCTGGCGTGTGCTGGGAAGGATGTGATGAGCTGGGCACTTAGAAATCACCGGTGGGATTAAACAGTCAACATGGATTTGTGAAAGGGAAAATTGTGTCTGACAGACCAATTGGAAAGTTTATTTGATGATGTTATGAGCACAATAGATTTGGGAGAGCCGATAGGTATGGTGCATTTGGAGTTTCAGCAAGATTTTGATAAAGTCCCATGGAAGAGGTTAGTATGGAGAATCGAAGCCAATGGGATTGACGGTAATATACTGGGATGGGCTGAGGACTGGTTAGCAGACAAGAAACAGAGTAGAAATGATACGGGCCATTTTCAGTGGGGAATGCAGTGACAAGTGCAACACCACAGGGATCAGTGCTTAGGCCCAAATATTCACAATGTTTATCAACAATTTGGACATGGGAATGAAACATAATATTTTCATATCTGGGCAACACACACCTAGGTGATATTGGGAATGGTGAGGAAGATATGAAGAGGTCTCGGACATGTTGGTGGAAGGGGCAAGCAGAACTTAGAAGCAGGAGTAGGCCATTCAGCTCCTCAGGCCTGTTCTGCTGTTCAGTGAAGCCCAGCTCCATGTGCCTGCCCTTTGCCCCTGTCCCTTAATGGTTAACGCAGACATATCTGTCTTACATTTAACGTTAACAACTGATTCAGCATCCCACTGCTGTCTGTGAAACAGAATTCCAAACCTCTCCCACCCTTTGTGCTTCCCAACATCTGCCCTGAACATTCCTACCATCTCTCCTTATGGCCCATCACTGGGTGACAGGCTGCTAACAGGACTACCTACATAATGTGCTGGTTTGCAGAGAATGAGGCACTGTGACCTGGCGAAATCTGAAGCTGGCTTCAGTAAGAAAAGCAGCTTGGTAGAGTGCTGTTGAAATGCTCACAGCTGGGGAATTGCAGATTTACCAAGGTGTCAGTGCATGCCTGTTACTAGTTTTGGAGGCCAATGGTACATTGGCTTTCATTGCAAGAGGGTTTGAATTCAGAGCAAGAATGTCTTGCTGCAGCTGTACATGGCCTTGGTAAGGCCACACTGGAATATAGCCCCCTTACCAATAATATTCCTAACAGAGAATGAATTCCACAAGCATTGCCAAGACCGATTCATGTGAGGAGAAGTTTGTCATATTGTGAAGGAGAGATTGGGTTGAATGGGCGAATTTCAGTGAAGTTTAAAAGAATGTGAGGAGATCTGAGTGAAGTATATCCCAATCTGACAGAGCTGGATAGACTGGATTGCGGGGAGGATGTTCCCCACTGCTGGAGCTCCAGATCAAGTTCTCCCCACTACCTGCCCTCTATCCTAAGACTGAGCTGAACAGTGTCACACTCAGAGCCTGGTCAGTGCACATGACACTAAAATCGAATCAAATGGCATCGGCTGGCCCCACAGGACCCAGGAAAGGAGTGAGATTGCTTTGAAATGGGCCTCCCTCTGTGTGGTGTCTGTACTCACCCACTTGTTTATCTCCCCCTCTCTTTTACAGGAAGCTGGAGCTGTCGCCTCTGCCTGGATACACTGAAAGAAAAGGCCTCGATTTACCAAAACCCCAACCCTCCTGCATCCTAATGGCCACGGTTGGAATTGTAGAGATCGTGTGGTAGGGATGGGGAGGAGGTGGGGGAGAAGCGTGGCTGAGGGTGCAATTCCAACTGGGGACAACATGATCTGCTCTTCCAGTTCCCCGCAGAGGCTTGTGTTTGGGAGGCAGAGAAAGACTGTGTGTGTGTGTGTGTGTGTGTGTGTGTGTGTGTGTGTGTGTGTGTGTGTGTGTGTGAGAGAGAGAGAGCAGAGAGACGGGGGTGTCTGTGCGCGTCCTATGTGTGAGAGGTGGGTGGGTGTCAGAGTAAGTGAGAAAGAATGTGTGTGTGTTTGTCCTGTGTGTGTGTGTGAGAGAGGAGAGATACAGGTTGGGGTGTGTGTGTGTGTGTGAATGAGAGAGGGAGATGCTTGGGTGGGAGAGAGATGGGGAGCGACAGGTGTGTGAGAGTGAGACAGACAGAAATTGTTGGAAGGATGTGAGTGGGAGAGGTGGGGATGTGTGTGTGTGTCAAACACGAGAGAATGTGTTTGAGATAGATTGTTGAGTGTGAGTGAGTGAGGGACAGATGGGTAGTTATATAGCTTTCGAGAAGCATTGCAATTTTACATTGGAAGTGGGACAGAGGGAAGGGAGGTGGGGAAGGCAGGGTGTTCAGTTCCTCAGTAGGGACGGTGAATGACACACACTGTCAGAAAGGGGGGGTCACGCTGACACAGCCACACACTGTCAGAAAGGGCGTGGGCCACGCTGACCCAGACACACACTGTCAGAAAGGTGGGGGGTGGTGATGAGGGGTCATGCTGACCCAGACCTCACTATGTCTGAGCTTGTAAAGTGCCCCCCCAGGCCTCCTCTCTTTATTGTTCCACCAGCTACCAACACTACATTGGAACGTATAGGAACAGCTAGAGGCTATTCAGCCTCATCCTCAAGCCTAGGGGGCTGTGTGTGTGTGTATATGTGTGCGCGTGCACATGAATTTGTGTGCATGATATGTTCGTGAGGGGACTGGCATCTGTACCTGGTGAGTGCGTGCATGCATACCTGTTGTCTATCTGAGAGTGTGTCTGTCTGTGTAAGTGAGAGCATGTATCTGTATCTCTGTGTGTGTGTGTGTGTTTGTATCACTGTGTGTGTGTGTTTGTATCACTGTGTGTGTGTGTGTGTGTGTGTGTGTCTGTATCACTGTGTGTGTGTCTGTATCTCTATCTCTGTGTGTGTGTGTCTGTATCTCTATCACTGTGTGTGTCTGTATCACTGTGTGTGTCTGTATCTCTGTGTATACTGTGTGTGTGTGTGTGTGTGTCTGTATCTCTATCTCTGTGTGTGTCTCTGTATCACTGTGTGTGTCTGTATCTCTGTGTATACTGTGTGTGCGTGACTGTATCTCTGTTTGTGCGTGACTGTATCTCTGTTTGTGCGTGACTGTATCTCTGTTTGTGCGTGACTGTATCTCTGTGTGTGCGTGACTGTATCTCTGTGTGTGCGTGACTGTATCTCTGTGTGTGCGTGACTGTATCTCTGTGTGTGCGTGACTGTATCTCTGTGTGTGCGTGACTGTATCTCTGTGTGTGCGTGACTGTATCTCTGTGTGTGCGTGACTGTATCTCTGTGTGTGCGTGACTGTATCTCTGTGTGTGCGTGACTGTATCTCTGTGTGTGCGTGACTGTATCTCTGTGTGTGCGTGACTGTATCTCTGTGTGTGCGTGACTGTATCTCTGTGTGTGCGTGACTGTATCTCTGTGTGTGCGTGACTGTATCTCTGTGTGTGCGTGACTGTATCTCTGTGTGTGCGTGACTGTATCTCTGTGTGTGCGTGACTGTATCTCTGTGTGTGCGTGACTGTATCTCTGTGTGTGCGTGACTGTATCTCTGTGTGTGCGTGACTGTATCTCTGTGTGTGCGTGACTGTATCTCTGTGTGTGCGTGACTGTATCTCTGTGTGTGCGTGACTGTATCTCTGTGTGTGCGTGACTGTATCTCTGTGTGTGCGTGACTGTATCTCTGTGTGTGCGTGACTGTATCTCTGTGTGTGCGTGACTGTATCTCTGTGTGCGTGACTGTATCTCTGTGTGTGCGTGACTGTATCTCTGTGTGTGCGTGACTGTATCTCTGTGTGTGCGTGACTGTATCTCTGTGTGTGCGTGACTGTATCTCTGTGTGTGCGTGACTGTATCTCTGTGTGTGCGTGACTGTATCTCTGTGTGTGCGTGACTGTATCTCTGTGTGTGCGTGACTGTATCTCTGTGTGTGCGTGACTGTATCTCTGTGTGTGCGTGACTGTATCTCTGTGTGTGCGTGACTGTATCTCTGTGTGTGCGTGACTGTATCTCTGTGTGTGCGTGACTGTATCTCTGTGTGTGCGTGACTGTATCTCTGTGTGTGCGTGACTGTATCTCTGTGTGTGCGTGACTGTATCTCTGTGTGTGCGTGACTGTATCTCTGTGTGTGCGTGACTGTATCTCTGTGTGTGCGTGACTGTATCTCTGTGTGTGCGTGACTGTATCTCTGTGTGTGCGTGACTGTATCTCTGTGTGTGCGTGACTGTATCTCTGTGTGTGCGTGACTGTATCTCTGTGTGTGCGTGACTGTATCTCTGTGTGTGCGTGACTGTATCTCTGTGTGTGCGTGACTGTATCTCTGTGTGTGCGTGACTGTATCTCTGTGTGTGCGTGACTGTATCTCTGTGTGTGCGTGACTGTATCTCTGTGTGTGCGTGACTGTATCTCTGTGTGTGCGTGACTGTATCTCTGTGTGTGCGTGACTGTATCTCTGTGTGTGCGTGACTGTATCTCTGTGTGTGCGTGACTGTATCTCTGTGTGTGCGTGTCTGTATCTCTGTGTGTGCGTGACTGTATCTCTGTGTGTGCGTGACTGTATCTCTGTGTGTGCGTGACTGTATCTCTGTGTGTGCGTGACTGTATCTCTGTGTGTGTGTGTGTCTGTATCTCTGTGTGTGTGTGTGTCTGTATCTCTGTGTGTGTGTGTTTGTACCACTGTGTTTGTATGTCTGTATCACTGTTTGTGTATCTGTGTGTCTGTGTGTGTGTCCGTATCTCTGTATCATTGTGTGTGTGTGTCTGTATCACTGTGTGTGTGTCTGTATCACTGTGTGTGTGTCTGTATCACTGTGTGTGTGTGTATCTCTGTGTCTGTATCACTGTGTGTCTGTGTATGTGTCCGTATCTCTCGGTGTGTATCACTGTGTGTATGTCAATATCTCAGTGTATCACTGTGTGTGTGTGTGTGTGTGTCTGTGTGTGTGTGTCTGTATCACTGTGTGTGTGTGTGTGTCTGTATCACTGTGTGTGTGTGTGTCTGTATCACTGTGTGTGTCTGTATCACTGTGTGTGTCTGTATCACTGTGTGTGTGTGTATCACTGTGTGTGTGTGTATCACTGTGTGTGTGTGTATCACTGTGTGTGTGTGTGTGTATCACTGTGTGTGTGTGTGTGTATCACTGTGTGTGTGTGTGTGTGTGTATCACTGTGTGTGTGTGTGTGTCTGTATCACTGTGTGTCTGTGTATGTGTCTGTATCTGTGTGTCTATCACTGTCTCTGTATCTCTGTGTGTGTGTGTGTCTGTATCTCTGTGTGTGTGTGTCACTGTGTGTATGTCTGTATCTCTGTCATTTATCACTGTGTGTGTGTGTGTTTCTGTATCACTGTGTGTGTCTGTATCTGTGTGTGTCTGTATCTGTGTGTGTCTGTATCTGTGTGTGTGTGTGTATCACTGTGTGTGTGTGTATGTGTATGTGTCTGTATCTCTCGGTGTGTGTCTGTATCTCTGTGTGTCTATCACTGTCTCTGTGTGTCTGTATCTCTGTGTGTGTATGTCTGTATCACTGTGTGTCTGTTTATGTCTGTATCTCTGTCATTTATCACTGTGTGTGTGTGTTTGTATCACTGTGTGTGTGTGTGTATCACTGTGTCTGTATCACTGTGTGTGTGTGTTTGTAAAACTGTGTGTTTGTATCACTGTGTCTGTGTGTGTCTGTACCTCTGTGTGTGTGTTTATATCACTGTGTCTGTGTGTGTATCACTGTGTGTGTGTGTGTGTGTGTTTGTAAGACTGTGTGTTTGTAAGACTGTGTGTTTGTAAGACTGTGTGTTTGTAAGACTGTGTCTGTGTGTGTCTGTACCTCTATGTGTGTGTTTGTATCACTGTGTCTGTACCTCTGTGTGTGTGTTTATATCACTGTGTCTGTGTCTGTACCTGTGTGTGTATCACTGTGTGTGTGTGTGTGTGTTTGTAAGACTGTGTGTTTGTAAGACTGTGTGTTTGTAAGACTGTGTGTTTGTAAGACTGTGTGTTTGTAAGACTGTGTGTTTGTAAGACTGTGTGTTTGTAAGACTGTGTGTTTGTAAGACTGTGTGTTTGTAAGACTGTGTGTTTGTAAGACTGTGTGTTTGTAAGACTGTGTGTTTGTAAGACTGTGTGTTTGTAAGACTGTGTGTTTGTAAGACTGTGTGTTTGTAAGACTGTGTGTTTGTAAGACTGTGTGTTTGTAAGACTGTGTGTTTGTAAGACTGTGTGTTTGTAAGACTGTGTGTTTGTAAGACTGTGTGTTTGTAAGACTGTGTGTTTGTAAGACTGTGTGTTTGTAAGACTGTGTGTTTGTAAGACTGTGTGTTTGTAAGACTGTGTGTTTGTAAGACTGTGTGTTTGTAAGACTGTGTCTGTGTGTGTCTGTACCTCTATGTGTGTGTTTGTATCACTGTGTCTGTACCTCTGTGTGTGTGTTTGTATCACTGTGTCTGTACCTCTGTGTGTATCACTGTGTGTGTGTGTGTGTGTGTGTGTGTGTGTGTTTGTATCAGTGTGTGTGTGTGTGTGTGTGTGTGTGTGTGTGTGTGTGTGTGTTTCTGTGTGTGTGTGTGTGAGAATGATGAAAGTGTAGGCCTCCATAAACGGGATCCTTCTGTTTTCAGGTGAATGGTGCAGCATCAGATGTCCCTGTGGCTGTTCTACTTGAGCTGCTTCACCCCCTGCCACTAATGTGCCTCAGCCAATCCCTGCAGCCTCCTGGTCCCACTCTGAAGTCGGCCAGCATTGACCCTGGGCTGAAACCCTGCCCTCAAGGCATCGGGATTTTGGTGAGAGTTCAGTCTCCGCAGCAGGCAGCGGTGGGATCTCAGCCCCTTCAGTGTCAGCATCCTTCCAGTTCTCCTCACTGTCACCTCCTCCCCCACCCACCGAGACCTCACTGCGAGAGGCACCTACAAGCCTCTCTGCCCACCAGGGGTGAGCCTGGGAGGGAGCTGGACCATCTCCAGTACTACCCTTTCCAGCCCCCTGGTCTACAGTGCAGGCCCAAAGCATTTGAGTTAGTGCTGTTTGCACACAGGGTTTTAGTGAATTTAAAGGTGAGCTTCCCTGAGAATACGGGTCTTCCTGTTGTCTGGGGAGTGCTGACTTATTTTTTATATAATAGATGTATATACACACTTTAGTAAGAGAAAATGCTGTAGTGAAAAGCAGTGACTAAATACAGGATCGTTCCGAGGAACTCTGCTCCTTTTAAAAAAAGAATTGTATGCTCTATTTGAAAGGTTATTTTTTTGCCCTTCACATTCAGTGTGACAAGTATTTTTCCAACATTGTATGCCACAGGCTCTTTAATCTTTTTCCAGTATAGTTTTTTTGATACCAATCTGCTTCTCTCTCTCTCTCTGGGTGTGGGATTTCCACAAGGTACTGAAATTGTTTCTTTTCAATCCTAATAAAGATTTCTAAATAAAAAACTGTCTGCCTGGTGACTTGGCAGCTCACTGCTTCCAGCTTTTCCTCCCTCAGCCCCTCAGCCTGCCTTCCCTCCCTCCCTCCGCCTGCCTTCCCTACCTCCCTCAGCCTGCCTTCCCTACCTCCCTCAGCCTGCCTTCCCCCTCCCCCTCAGCCATCCTTCCCTCCCTCAGCCTGCCTTCCCTCCCTCCCTCAACCTGCTTTCCCTCCCTGTCTCCCTCAGCCCCTCAACCTGCCTTCCCTCCCTGTCTCCCTCAGCCTGCCTTCCCTCAGCCTGCCCTCCTCCCTCCCTCAGCCCGCCCTCCTCCCTCCCTCAGCCCCTCAGCCTGCCTTCCCTCCGCCCCTCAGCCTGCCTTCCCTCCCTCAGCTTGCCTTCCTTCCCTGTCTCCCCCAGCCCCTCAGCCTGCCTTCCTTCCCACCATCAGCCCCTCCATCCCTCAGTCTACCTTTCATCTCCCCCCTCAGCCTACCTTCCCCATCCCTCAGCCTACCTTCCCCCCTCCCTCCGCCTGCCTTCCCTACCTCCCTCAGCCTGCCTTCCCTACCTCCCTCAGCCTGCCTTCCCCCTCCCCCTCAGCCATCCTTCCCTCCCTCAGCCTGCCTTCCCTCCCTCCCTCAACCTGCTTTCCCTCCCTGTCTCCCTCAGCCCCTCAACCTGCCTTCCCTCCCTGTCTCCCTCAGCCTGCCTTCCCTCAGCCTGCCCTCCTCCCTCCCTCAGCCCGCCCTCCTCCCTCCCTCAGCCCCTCAGCCTGCCTTCCCTCCGCCCCTCAGCCTGCCTTCCCTCCCTCAGCTTGCCTTCCTTCCCTGTCTCCCCCAGCCCCTCAGCCTGCCTTCCCTCCCTGTCTCCCTCAGCCCCTCAACCTGTCTTCCTTCCCACCATCAGCCCCTCCATCCCTCAGTCTACCTTTCATCTCCCCCCTCAGCCTACCTTCCCCATCCCTCAGCCTACCTTCCCCCCTCCCTCAGCCTACCTTCCCCCCTCCCTCAGCCTGCCTTCCCTACCTCCCTCAGCCTGCCTTCCCCCCCCCCTCAGCCAGCCATCCTTCCCCCCCCCCTCAGCCAGCCATCCTTCCCCCCCCTCAGCCAGCCATCCTTCCCCCCCCTCAGCCAGCCTTCCCTCCCTCCCTCAGCCAGCCTTCCCTCCCTCCCTCAGCCTGCCTTCCCTCCCTCCCCCCGCCTGCCTTCTCTCCCTCCCCCCGCCTGCTCTCTCTGCCTCAGTCCTCCCTTCTTCTCACACCCTTCGCCCCTCTCTCACACCTCACCCTGAGCGGCCTGTCCCTAGCCCCTCCCTCCTTCACCCTCCAGCTTTCCCTCATCCCTTGCTTCCCAGATCTCCCGTGTGCAGGGAGCCAGTGTGTGAGAGTGACCCCAACCCATTTAGCTCAGGAACAGTGTGACTAGCTCTGCACCCGACCACATCAACTCTTTTCATAATTTTCTCGAAAATAAGAGCCCCTAACCTCCGCCCCCTTATTCACAATGCTGATGGGGCAGACCAATTAATATTTCAATGGGAACAAAAGCAGAGTTGCCGGAAAAGCTCAGCAGGTCTGGCAGCATCTGTAAAGGAAAGAACAGAATTAATGTTTCGGGTCCGGTGACCCTCCCTCAGAAACGGACCCAAAATATTAACTTTGTTTTCTCCTTCGCAGATGCTGCCAGACTTGCTGAGCTTTTCCAGCAGCTCTGTTTTCGTTGCTGATTTACAGCATTTTTTCGGTTTTTCTTATGAAAATGGGGTGAGATGAAATGATTTTTTAAAAATTGAAATGGTGTGGCCAGGCGGTAATGGCTGGGCCCAGCATTTGTTGCCCCTTGAGAAGGTGGGGGGGTGAGCTGCCTTTTTGAACAACTGCAGTCCATGTGCTGTGGGTTGACCCACAATGCCCCTGAGGGAGGGAATTCCAGGATTCTGACCCAGCGACACTAGAGGAACAGTGAAGACAAAGTGCATATGTTAAACGGACATGAACTTCAGGCTGAGAGAGAGTACTTTATTGCTGCGATATAGAGCCCCCACCCTTCACATGAGCCCAATAGGGGCTGCTGATAAGGCCAATGTTTTAACACAGCATGAATGTCTGAGTTTTATGGCAACCTGTGCAGTGAGCACGGCCCTGGCACCTAAGGCTACAGGCAATTCTGTCTTCGGTGTTAAACCAGGCAGGCAAGGGTCTCGGCCCGAAACATCAGCATTTGTGCTCCTGAGATGCTGCTTGGCCTGCTGTGTTCGTCCAGCTCCACACTTTGTTATCTAGCACTGCATCATTGTTGGCTGAGAGAGATACAGGGGGGAGGCCCTGCCTTTCACAATGCTGCTGGCTCCTGGGTGTGGGTGCGTGCGAGCTTCCCGAAAACTGGAGAAAAGGAGGACGTTTCCTTATCCAAGGAAAAATGTACTGATACTGGAGGAGGTCCAGAGGAGTATGATCCCAGAGATGGAGGCCCTGACTGATGAGGGAAAAGGCTGGGCCTGTACACATTAGAGTTCAGAAGAATGCAAGATGACATTATTGGGATGTGTGGGAGTCTGAAGGAACTTGACAAGGGTACAGGTGGAGAAGCGGTTTCGTTTCATGGGACAGTCTAGGATCAGAGGGAATCATCTCATTGTGAGGAGTCACACATTGAAGGCAGAGATGAGGAGGAATTTCTCCTCTCCCAGGGGATTGAATCTGTGGAATTCTTTACTGCGGGAGGACTGCCAGGACTGGGTCGTTCAGTATATTCAGGACCGAGAGATTTTTAATCAGGAAAGGGGTTGAGGGTTATGGGGAGAAACCCAGGAGTATGGAGTAGAGGGTGATCAGATCAACCATTGAATGGTAGAACAGACGATGAGCTGAATGGCCTACTTCTGCTCCTATAACACTCCTCTAAAATGCGGGTGGAAAATACCCCAGCCAGTTTGCTGGATCCTGTTGTGCACAGACTGGTCTAACTGTTATTGAGGCAAGGTCTGGGAATGTCTCTGAAAGAGGAAGAAACCATTCAGCTCCTCTCCCAGACCTGGCCTGCCCTGTCACCAGATGTCGAGGGTTTATTAGGAGTTTGTGACGGTTAGGTATGGGATGAATGAAGAGTCTCATTTGCCTGAGTGGCCAGCGCATGACTCCCAATGCACATTGGTGGCCATGGGCAATTAGGGACAGGCTAAAGGGGAATCAAAATGTCCCTGGTATCTAGTCCCAGCTGCCCTGGTCCTGGGCTGTATGCCAACTGTGGGGGGCCGCCAGCTGGTGTTGTGGGATCCCTGACCCACAGGGGGCAGAGGAGGAGGGAGTCGTGCCTCCTTTCAGGATCTGGCTTGTCTTGCCCATTTCCTCTTGTCCCAGTGACAGAGTAAGAGCCGTTTGAAGGTAATGCGGAACTCACTGCTGCACAGAGCATAGCACAGGGGGTTAACGGTACTGTTCACGTAGCAGAGCCAGTAACCCAGCTGCCAGAGACCAGCAGGGATGCAGTCAGTGCAAAATGTTGACACCAACACCATGATGTTGTACGGAGACCAGGTCACTATAAATGCCAGCAAGATGGCCGACAGCGTCCTGGCCGCTTTCTTCTCCTTGACAATGGACCCGCTGCTCTCCCGGACCATGATGCTCTTGGATTTGGGCCAGGTTTGGCTGTCGGAGGGTGTGTGTTTGGGCTCCAGCAGCCTCCTGCCCGTGCCCTGCCGTTTGGTGACACTGCCCCCTGTCTCCTGGAGAGCTGCCAGCGCCTGTGTGCGCCGCGTTGTCTCCCTGTAGATGCGGGCGTACAGGATGGTGATGATCACCACAGGCAGATAGAAGGCGATGGCGGCCGTGCCGAAGGTGGTGATGGGCTCCAAGAGGAACTGGACTTTGCAGCTGCCTGCCCTCACCGTCTGCTGGCCCACGGTGTACTGCCAGCACAAAATGGTGGGCACCCACACCATGATGGAGATGCACCAGGCTATGCCAACCATAATGGCTGCTCTCCTTGGGGTCCGCTTGGTTCTGTACGTCAAGGGGTGAGTGATAGCGAAGTACCGGTCGAAGCAGATCACCAGCAGATTCATGACTGATGCGTTACTGACAACGTAGTCTACAGCAAGCCAGAGGTCACAGGTCAGGCTGCCGAGTGCCCAGTGGCCAAGGATGATGTAGGTAGTGTAAAGGTTCATGGAGAAGAGACCAATGATCAGGTCAGCCAAGGCCAGGCTCAACAGGAAGTAATTGGTCACTGTCCTCAGCCTCTGGTTGAACTGGATGGAGAGCAGCACCAGGATGTTGCCCACCACAGTGACCAAGGACAAGCTGGATGTCACCCACAGGATGGCGATGACCTCTCCCAAGGCACGGCTCCCCAGGGCCTGGTGGCTGGAGTTTCCCAGGCCATGGAACAGCTCCTCACTGCCGGGTGGCAGAAGCTCACTGATTCCCAGCAGAAGCCCCTGTGTTCCCTGGAGGGGCAGAATGGTCATCTTGCAATGAGCTCACTCTGCACTCAGTCTGAAAACAATCAAATCAGTCGTTCAGCCATGATGACTTTTCTAGGAACACTTCCATCCCTCACCTTCTCCCAAATTCTAACATCCAATATTCCTCATTAATCTACTCCACATTCCCAGCCATTCTGAAAACCCAACATCCAATATTCCTCAACATCCTTCCCCCACCTCACTCCCGTCCCTTCGCGAACCTAACATTCAATATTCCTTGATAGTCTGAAGGTTTATGGTGAAGCTTTCATTGTGCCAGAGGGTCGATGAAATGAAGAGGAAACTCATTCCCTATTCCCCAGAGATCCCAGAAGCACGGGGGTCACAGTCTAAGGAGAGGGGGTAGGCCATTACAGACTGAGATGAGGAGCCATGTCTTCACCCAGAGGGTGGGACCCTGTGGAATTCACTCCCACAGCAAGTGGTTGAGGCCAAAACGTTGAATGTTTTCACAAAGGAGCTCGATTGTAGTTATTAGGGCTAAAGGGAGGACGTTGGGACTGAGTTGGATGATCAGCAATGATCTGACTGAATGGGGGAGCAAGCTGGCAGGGCCGAATGGCATAATCGTAGTCCTGTTTTCTGTATTTCTATGACAGCAATTGATCTGCATCATTCATTTCAACCTTCCCTGCCTTAGTCCTGATTGAGCACCACACTGTTGGAGGGTCAGTGCTGAGGGAGCGGGCACTGTCGGAGGGTCAGTGCTGAGGGAGCGGGCACTGTCGGAGGGAGCGCTGTGCTGTCAGACTAACTACAAAGTCTCCTAGTCATTTCTTGAAGGAACATCTTAGCAGATAAACAGCTGGGCTTTCTTCTGGCCTCAGAGTGCAGTTCAGAGTCAACCACTTTGCTGTGGGTCTGGAGTCACATACAGGCCCAGACCAGGTAAGGATGGCAGTTTCTTTCCCTAAAGGGCATTAGTGAACCAGTTGGGGTTTTCCCCTGACAATCAACGATAAATTCACAGTCATCATTTTATTCTTAATTTCAGACATCTATTGAATTCAAATTCCACCATGTGCCACAGTGGGATTCGAACCTGGGTCCCCAGAACATTAGCTGGGTGTCTATGTTAATAGGCCAGTGATAATACCACTAGGCCATCACCTCCCCATGTGCCTGTGTCACTGTGATTCCTGTTGGTTCAGTGAACAGGTGCCTGAGTTTCTTTTGGCTCATCATAGAGCAGTTTATGGGTTAACGCTTCTGAACTTCTTTGGAAAGATTGGCCCCATTGTATGATTAAAAACTTCCTGATGAGCAGGTTTTTGTCGAGCTGTCTGGTAACTGTCTCATGAGTAAATATTCTTTGAGAAGGTGACTAAACAGGTAGATGAGAGTAAACCTGTTGATGTGGTGTATATGGATTTCAGCAAGGCGTTCGATAAGGCTCCCCACAATAGACTATTGTACAAAATGCGGAGGAATGGGATTGTGGGAGATATAGCAGTTTGGATCGGAAATTGGTTTGCTGAAAGAAGACAGAGGGTGGTAGTTGATGGGAAATGTTCATCCTGGAGACCAGTTACTAGTGGTGTACTGCAAGGGTCGGTGTTGGGTCCAATGCTGTTTGTCATTTTTATAAATGACCTGGATGAGGGCGTAGAAGGATGGGTTAGTAAATTTGCAGACGACACTAAGGTCGGTGGAGTTGTGGATAGTGACGAAGGATGCTGTAGGTTGCAGAGAGTCATAGATAAGCTGAAGAGCTGGGCTGAGAGGTGGCAAATGGAGTTTAATGCAGACAAGTGTGAGGCGATGCACTTCGGTAGGAGTAACCAGAAGGCAAAGTACTGGGCTAATGGTAAGGTTCTTGGTAGTGTAGATGAGCAGAGAGATCTCGGTGTCCATGTACACAGGTCCTTGAAAGTTTCCACCCAGGTTGACAGGGCTGTTAAGAAGGCGTACAGTGTTTTAGCTTTTTTTAATAGAGGGATCGAGTTCCGGAACCAAGAGGTTATGGTGAAGCTGTACAAAACTCTGGTGCGGCCGCACTTGGAGTATTGTGTACAGTTCTGGTCACCGCATTATAAGAAGGATGTGGAAGCTTTGGAAAGGGTGCAGAGGAGATTTACCAGGATGTTGCCTGGTATGGAGGGAAGGTCTTACGAGGAAAGGCTGAGGGACTTGAGGCTCACTTACACACCCCACTTCCTTGGTGGGTCTCGGTTCAAAGTTGCATATGAAAGATGACTCTCTGACAGTGCGGCACTCCCTCAGCCCTGACCCTCCGACAGTGCGGCACTCCCTCAGCCCTGACCCTCCGACAGTGCGGCACTCCCTCAGCACTGACCATCCGACAGTGCGGCACTCCCTCAGCACTGACCCTCCGACAGTGCGGTGCTCCCTCAGCACTGACCCTTCGACAGTGCCTGCTCTCTCTGCACTGACCCTCCGACAGTGCCTGCTCTCTCTGCACTGACCCTCCGACAGTGCCCACTCCCTCAGCACTGACCCTCCTACAGTGCCTGCTCCCTCAGCACTGATCCTCCGACAGTGCGGCACTCCATCAGCGCTGACCCTCCGACAATGCTGCACTCCCTCAGCACTGAATCTCCGACAGTGCAGCTCTCCCTCAGCACTGACCCTCTGACAGTGCCCACTCCCTCAGTGCCGACCCTCCAACAGTGCCTGCTCCCTCAGCACTGACCCTCCTAAAGGTCAACATTCCTGTTCCTCTGATGCTGCCTGACCTGCTCCGACATTGTATTGACTCTGACCCGAACATCTGCAGTTCTTACTATCTCCAAGAATCTATCAACTTCCTCTTCCGAAATATTCACTGACTCAATTCCTATCCTTCTGAGCCAAGAGGTTCCAAAGTTGCTCAGTGCTCTGAGAGAAAAGATTTCTCCCCATTGCTGTCCTAAATTGGAGAACCCTCATTTTAAACAGTGCCCCGTGGCTCTGGACTATCGCACAGGGGATAACATCCCTGCCTAGGCCCGCCTTGTCAAAACCCATTCAGGCTGTTTTCCATTTCAACCAGGTCATCCCTCACTCTCCAGGGGAAACAGGTTGAGTATGTTCGACTGTTCCACATGAGATAACCCACCCATTCCAGGCGTCAATGCAGTGAAGACATAGTAGG